>NW_027180336.1:300000-492929 GCF_040956055.1 Brachionichthys hirsutus
AATATCAGAGACATGACATGGAGTTAGCGCCACATTTCAGCTGACATAAATGAAGTTTTGTTGGCCAGCGGAAGGCGAGCGGTTGTTTTATTCACGCATCCAACTGGAAATCTATCACACGCGAGTAAATATCAGAACTCGCTTCTACAGCTTTCATTTTTTTTTAAACAAACTAAATTGGCTTTTTTTTTAGTTTCTGCAGTAAGTGAGGAGAGACGTTTCCGTTTTGTGTCATTTCCATTGAATAATACGTCAGGTTTTTTAACCGATGAATGAATGAAACAAAACATCCTTGAGCTCAAGGGAAATGATTGTTTTTTTCTTATCGTCTTACACGCTACAAACTAAACAGTTCTATCAATACTGAAAGCAATCAACAGGTGAATTGATGCTGAAAGTTACAACCGCATGTGTATCATTACTGCCTGAAGAATCCTACGCTGTTATTTGACTTTGGCATGACCTTTAATGCGAGACAGAAACTTCAAGGTCTCCATTCAAGTGTGCAGCAATACACTGGAGCTTCTTTTTCCAGCCGCTTCCCATATTTAGGCTAGTGGTTGAGGGCAAGAGGAGGTGGGGGTCATGGTGCCTTCCATACTTCCTTCTGGCCCGTGTGCTGACGTTAATCCTCTCTTTAGAGCTGCTCTATCTGCATCTTTGCTTGCTGGCTGGCATGCCTCAAAGTCTCAGTTCATAAGCTTCGGGAGAGGAAACAGTTTTTTTTTTTTTTTTTACCTGGCTCAGGAGATTTCCAGGACTCAAACTACAACTGCCGAGCATGCAGAGTTCATCCAACACCTTCCTTTGTTGTAAACACGGCAGGGTGACTAACTTCTGTTTCCCTCACTCCCTCACATGGTTAATAAAGCAACACAGAAGTGGAGCTCAGAGTTTTCGAGTTGAACACGGGATGAAAATCAACCACGAACAGGGCCCAGTGGCCCTTGGCAGCATGTTGTGGAAAACAGCAGACTACGGTGTCGTCTTCTACTAAGTAACATAATCGGCTTAGAAGGGTTGATGCCGAGGACCGGCGATGCTGCCTTGGACCACTGAACACACAAATGTTAGGTGTGGCAGCGCACAGAGCTTATTAATAGATCTTGGGTAGTGTGATTACAATCACACTAACTGTGAGAAATTCTACAACTTCAGTCTAAATTACGAAAGAGGCTTCATCAAGAAAATGTGCCAAATATTCTCTGGGAGTAATCAATCAATAGATTATTTTTTTTAAAGGCCATCATAATAACGGCAGCTGGCAGGAAAAATTCTGCGGCCATTTAATCCCAGTTAATCAGATGATGACTCCTCCACCCCCCTCTCAAAATGCATTCAACTGTATAATGCTAAGAAAAACCTAAATAATTCAGCATCTTTGGACATACAAACTCATTACCATAAACATACGAAATTAAAATCTGGAACTGTGCATCTAACTCACAATAACTAATGAAACTGGATCACTACTGTAAAAGTAACGGATCGTCTATTTATGCACCATATTGGGGATTATTTGTGCGTCTGAAGTTTCTGCACAGGGAAAATGAAATATGCGAGATTAAAAACCACCAAGAAATGCTGGCATGTTCGTCCACCTGTTCTCGTGCAGAATCCAAGTCCTACCTCCTTACTAAATCTGCATTGAGGTTTAAATCCACACTGATCCTGGATTCTGCATGCTGATCACATTAAGTTGATCAGAAAAACACACACCTACGATGCCTTCCTGTGGCAAAGCACCATGCATCCCTGCAACATGTTGAGCATGTCAGACCCGCAGGAGACACACTGTCCAAAGAAGATCCCTTCAATGAATCAAATTATTGTGACAGTAGATTGTTCAGTCTACATGAAATCATCCACCAAGAGTCACCTTAGAGGACGGGCAAAATAAACAAGGCAACACAACCCAGCCAACACTCCTCCAACAGTAGTATTTAAAGCTATGGTTAAAGGTGACGAGTCAGCAGCAACCTGCTAGTGACAAACAGAACCTGGATGTGGATGCACAAGATGTGTGTGCACACGCATGCACATTCATTGCATGCATGCAATAAACGTAGTTTTGTTTTCGTTTTCAGAGGCTTTGTTGACAGAGCTGTTTGAGACAGAAAACAGGGACTGCAGCGTCTGTTTGCTATTTTGAACAAAGACTGCCACAGATATTTCAGACAAGTGTCTGGGAACTGCGTTAACTTGTGGAAAAAGGGTATATTATGGGATCCTTAAATCTAAACTATGTCATGTTGGAACGTGTTTCCGCCAACTTTGTCTGACACACTGTCCACTATCTCACATCATTTAGAATTCTAACTAATCCCTTTTTTCCCCCTTCAAATTCTCCTTAGTAATTTATCCATATAATTTTTTGCTTTTGCACCAAAGGACATTTGCATAAACCTAATTTTCCATCGTCATATTAATTTTCTATTTTTCTATCGGGTTTTGCTGCAGAAACATTAAATTTGCCACACAGGAGCCAATTTAAGCTCAATGCATCAACAATACTGCTATCATAAATGATCTCTATCCGTCTTGTCACACTTTGCTGTATGACAATGGGGTCCACATATCCGACGTGGCTCCAGAGAGGTGAAAAGAGGTGCAGATAATTGAGGATGGTCAATCTTTTTATCTGCAGGCACATCAGTGTTATTTATGACGCTCTTCAACAATTAAGACACTGTGAAATGCTTGTTGTGCAGACTTCACAGCTCTGAAATTACCATCTTGAGGCTTCTGATCCTGCCGAAAGGAGCAACGTAGTCTGATGGTTGGGCCATTTACCGAACTCATCTTCCCGGCTACACTAACAAGCTCTGAGGTTCCAAGTCTCCGAGCCGCAGGAGGCAAATAGATTTTGACATGGAGATGGCAAGTGCGCAGATTGATCATCTTTTCCTTTTGAATAATCATCTTAGTGCGTGGGGAGACTGCAACGCACGGGGAGCACACGGTCACTATCTTATTATAAACATATAAAAAGGTCATTGCTTCAGTTCCTCCAATTCTGCTTCATCTTGACGAACTTCACTCTCTCCTCTTGCTCACGGGCGTCATTAAAAGCAGCATTTTGGCAGCTTTACATGTTCGTGGCTCCAAATGTCAGCAGCTGTTTGGATAATGTGGATTTCCATACCCAAAAATCCTGTAACAAATTGATGCTGCTATGCTTCAAAGCAAAAGGAAACAAAGGATGCAACACTGCGGAGTCCTTGCTCACTCTCAGCAGTTTGTTTCGTTCACTGTCTGCGGGCAGATTGATGACCAGACCTGGCAGGAAGATTTCTTTGGAGGAAAATGGGCTGATTCTTCAGATTCCTGAACTCTGTGATCAGACTTCAAAATTATGGTTTGTTTGTTTTTGTCTTGCTAGAATTTGCATCTATTTATGTCAGGATGTGGGAGGATTTATGTGCAAACGTCAACAAAACTGTCGTTAAAGATGGACGGCTTTGAACGGAAATTAAAATCAAGGACTTTCCAAGACAAACCTGCTACATTCAACATCATTGGAGCTTCACGCTGGACACTGTCATGATGGACAATAATTTAAATATTTTAAAATAACTGCAGTTTTGTTGTATATGGAATATTGGGATGGTGAACTTTAGCTAACAGGAAGTGAACCACACTGTAAAACAAGTTCTACTCTGCAGCCTGTTAAAACGAGCCACACCAACAGCTCCATCAGGCTGCATGCAAATCCCAGCTTCGCCATACACACACTGAAGGCTTTCCAACCAGAGAACACTGTAATAAATGGATTTGGGTGAAACAGCAGCTTACTCCACGTAGGCTTCAAATGTGTGACCGGAATGCCTCAGGAATGGCGTATGGCTGCGAGGTGAATTTGGTATTGTGGTTATATAAGGTAACGCAAATTCATTAGAAGCACAGCAAACAAGCCAAAGGCATTTTTTTTGTTTATGGTCACATCAAGCAGGTTTAGTCCCAACAGCTTCATCAAATCAGTTTATGGTCAACACTCCTACAGTCACTGTATGGTAGCCGTTGAGCTAACTTAAGTCAACGCCACGATTGTTATGTTTTATATTCATTTTCAGTTTTTTTTCTCTATTCGGCCTTCATGTTGGCATCAAAGTTCATCCTGTGGCTTTTTATAAAAAAAAAAAAAAACTAAATACCGTAAATTCCGGATTATAAGGCGCTACGTTTTTCCTAAACTTTCAACCCTGCGGCTTATGCAATGATGCGGCTAATTTATGCATTTTTATCTGATTCCATTTTAAACGGCCGCCAGGGGCGCTCGAGCAGAAACGGTAAGAGTGAGAGGTGGAATATATGTGTCGAGGAAGACGCAAGTTTACATGTGGGCACATGCGGCTTATAGACAGGTGCGCTCTATAGTCCGGAAATTACGGCAAACACTGTATACCTTTGAGATGAGCTCGTCGTGGTTGGCCAGGTGTGCCCGGCAGTGTATGCAGCTGTAGGTGCGGTGACATGATGGCAAGTAAGCCTGGAAGGTCTTAGACTTGGTCATCTTCACCATGTCAGTGTGGCAGGGCTCCTCGCTGGTGTCAGGGCTGGCACTGGAAGAGTTGCAGCTCTGCTGGACTTGCTGACAGAAGAAACACTGGAAGATGCAAGCAAAAGCCGTCGTTGTTGTGGAGTGGGTGTGTGGTACGCTCCACACAGTCACCACAGGAGAAAATCAAACCTGCAGGGGGGGGATGGAGCAGAGGGTTGCGGTGAGATCCTTTAAAAAAAAAAATTTTTACCTCATGTTCACATCTCATTTGATCAGGCAATCATTTGATTGCAGCTGTGTGTTGTTGACAACTAGCAGTGAGTTCTTAATATTTTCAAGAGAGCCGTTGTTCGTGTAAACACGCAACATTTTTTCAATTGGTCACAAACTACTTGATTATTTCTGGTTCATGAGAAGAACAAGTCTTTGTTTGTTGTCTCCCACTGGACCCATAAATGCAGGAAGATATTTCCGTAGTGGCAATATAAAATCCCCACAACGGACAATATGCGTTTTAATTTCTTAAATATAACTCAGATTCTTTTATGACCCTTTTATTTGTCTAGTCTGCTGAAATCTCATTATTAATCGTTTTGCTTGTGGTCTAACGTGAGTAGGAACTAAAAGGGTTCGTTGCCAAAGGAAATATTTTAGGCTAAACCGTTCCTGGAAACATTGCTTTGAACCCATGTTCAGAGATTAGATTTATTTTGCCCTTCAGTCTTAAATTATTATCCGTTCATATTTATGATCTCTTATTGTTAGCTTCACCCTCATTTCAAGGCATTCTGAATGGCACTGTTGAAATGTGATATAAATTAAATTTCTCTTTAGAAATGTTTGCTCTCTTCTGGATTCAACCAACTTTTGTTAAGTAATGATAAACATTACTCCATCAGTTCCACCATTTGATTTTTTTAAATTTATTTAAATCGTCGCAACTTGAGCTCGTAGTGGTGGCTACGATCGGGTTGCGACAGCTATTTTTAAATCTCCTAACTTTGTGCGTTAAAGTCGGGCCTTCTAAAGTTCCCACTGATTGTGATCAAGTTTAAAACTTTGGATATAAAACTAAAGATTTTCAGTTGCTGATAAATAACTGTTTTGCTGTCCATTCTGGAAATTGGTAGGACTGTAGTATTTAAAGCCAAACGTTAATTTAGGGGCACAATAGCAACTACCGTTCTATCATGACCCAGCGTCTCTCGTCAAGGAAGACAAACACTAAAAGGGCCGATGATGACAAAGCCACGAGGTCAAGCATCAGCGACTAACAAAGGCCCGAATAAGTGACTCGGCTGCAAACGGTGGCCAAGCCCAGCGGCCGTTTACACGACAAGGCTTCTCGCATAAAATGCTAAACCCTTCTTGTGGTTTGTTTCCACGACAACAGCGGTTTAAAGCATGGGAACACATACATTAGAAAACCGGCTCCAGGGTGTAAACTCTGGAAAACTTCAGCTTTACATTACTGTTGCTCTGTAAAGTGGCAAAACAGCGAGGGCACAGCTCCACTTTGCCTATGGCCTTTATGTGTAGCCATCCACGGACCGAACAACGACCTAAACGATCTGTTAGCTGCATTTTGTAATTTGACACTTATTTTCTCAAGTTTGTTTTGTTTAATTCATGATAGAGGACAGATATCGTTTATTGATTTGTGTTCATCTGTTGATTGTTTTGCAGCACGGTGGCGGAGTGGTTAGCGCATTGAATCCTATCTGTGCGGAGTTCGTTTGTTCTCCCCGGGTCCGCGGCGCGTGGGTTTTCCCCGGGTTCCTCCCACCTCCAAAGACATGCACTTTAGATCAATTGATTATTCCAATATTGTCCATAGTGTGTGAGTGTGTGCATGGGGGGGATGAATGTTGATTGTGTTGACTTAAGGGAGGAACAACACAATCATTGTCGATGCTGGATAATTAAACTACCAACACACTGACAACGGTTTCACAAGGAAAAAACTAAAAGAAAACACCACACACACACACACACACACACACACACACACACCTAAACCAAACTGCATACACAATGGAAATGAGCTTCAGCAGCTCTAGACGTTTCCAGTTGGACTCTTATGAGCTGCAGGAAGAGCAATGCCGAGACAGAAGCCAGACAGGAAAACAAAGGGGCTTCCGCAACTCAACAGGAAGCAGCCGTGATGTGAAGCATGACTGCTTTGCAACACACACACACACACACACACACACACACGCACACACACCAATGCAGTTGCTCCAGGTGAGCTATAGTCACATACATGCAAGAGAAAGTGCACACAGGTTCCCGAGACAAAATCTCCTTTCTGAATTAGCTCAGGTTAACCTTGGAGGCGTGCTTTGAGGGACAGAGACGGCGTGAACAGCTTTAGACTGTAGGTGTGACACACGCAGACATCACTGATTGAATCAGCTTTGTGCAATCCATTGCTATTCGAGTGCGCGCACACACACACACACACACACACACACACACACACACACACACAGGACAAGTACTAAGGACAAATGTGGAGCCGTTTTTTCCCCCTGCAAAGCAATGTTGTTGACTTCTAGGTAGTTGATGGCACATGGTCTTATTTGTTGGCACTTTTTTACTTAAATAAATAAATATTTTCTGACTCTAGAACTGCTGTTGCCTTTGTTAGACTTCCTGATCAAATTGGAACAGGTAGAATATTGGATATAAGCGACGTGCTCTAGAAGAACACGCAATAGAAACCCGGGGGGGGGGGGGGGGGGGGGGAGTTGAGCCTACAGGTAACGCAGCAGAGACAGCTGATCGTCTGAGCAAAGTGAAAACAAAGACGCGGCGCGCTGCGCGTCTCTGGTAACCACGAACAGGAAGCGCGTCCAGACAAAAGACTCCACTGTGTCCAGCCAATAAAACGACGCGTCGTGCGTTTTATCTGAAACTTTTGCATCCTCGCTAACTTATTACTAACACCGTAGTCCCCGGCCGCCCATCTCCCATCCCGTTTCATATTCACCAGCTCTTCTAAATGTGTTTATTTCACAACAAAGAGCACGACGCCAGCTGCAGCGCTGCCACCTCTCTGCGCTGGCTGTTTATTTTAAAGAGTCTGACGCAGTCTCTGATACGCAATAACCCAATTTGCTCGTTTCCTTTCAGGTTGTTTTTTCCCCCCCCAATGTAAACACTGCTCGGCAGCTGTACTCACCACCTGGATCAGATCTGGGCACAACGCAGCTCGCTGGAGTCAGAGATGTTTTTTTGGATCAAATAAATGATTGCCGTCGTTGCGGGCTCTGGTCCGGGGGAGATGCTGCCGGATCGGAACTAGTGTTTTGTCCTTTTGGTGCTGACGGATCTCATTTTTACCCCCAACACGGGCTTTTGTTGTGCCTTGTTTGTGTACGTAATGGACCGGACTCGTTACTTTGGTGCGGAAACGTCACCACGTGGGAGGGAGATGGAGCTGGGACCGAAAGACAGGCTGGCCAATGGTTGGCCGCGTTGCCTTCACGGCCCCGTGGGAAAGATGGGAACTAGATGGAGACTCGTATTCGGGTGGAAATGGTTTATTTATTTATAATTTTAGCATTATAGCCACTAAACGATTTAAGTTGTTGCTCAGGCTAAAACATCATCAGTGTTGCTTACTATCAATACGAGAACATTTATTTTCTTTGATATCAATTTTACATTAGGTTTCTTCTTCTTCTGGCAAATAAAAGCTTAATTTTAGAATGAAGAGGTTTTAAGTGAAGATCACGATCTTAGTCGTAGGCGATTCAATCACAAACATTTTTAGACTGATTGGTAAAAACATGATTTACATGTGTAAGTCCTCAAATTCGATAAAGTTGAAAATCAATACTTACCAGAAAGGAAATAATTCATATTGGTTTCGTGTTGCTTAATCAATGTTTTTCTCCCATTTGTTATGAACATGCCACGAAGGGGCGGAGGGAGCGCGCAGATACCCGGATGTGTAAATAAATACAACCCGAGACGATGAATCGGGCTCCTGTGCGCCATTATTTGTCCTTTACTTGCAGCTTTCTGCATTACCTCATCCAAGCAGACATTTTGACTCGTATTGCTGGTTTATGAATGCGAATCACGATGTTTATTCGAAGCCTTTATGAAATGGACCCTGACGGTAGCCTATAATAAAAACAACAACAGCCTGATATTGATCAGCAGACGGGAGGAGAACGTTCCTCGTCGTATTATATGATCAGCCTCAACTCTGGAATGTGATGCTATTAATGGCAGCATACGGGATCATCAGCAAATTGCACATTGATCCGTTTCCTGCCCCGAAACAAAGCCCTCGACCGACCCTGAGAGTCCTGACGTCGAGGACGCGCGTCAGCAACAAATCAAGCTCTATTTATTAATATATATATTTTGTTTTTGTTTATATCGTTCAATAAAAGAATAGGAGAAAACCCGCAGCAACGCAGGTAATGTGTTGCTGCGTGAGGTGCGTGTAAACACAACAGTGCGCTCAGCAGCTTCCCCCTGAAGTGCGGGATGTGTGCGTGATGCGTAATGAAAACCATCCCTCCACTGTCTTTGGCTCCTGTTCACGTGGCATCAAACCCCCCCGCGCCCCCCTCCCCTCCCCTCCCAAAAGGAAGAGGTGCACGGAGGGGGATCATAACAGTTAGGGAATAGGAGATCAGCTCGCAGAACGCGTGTCGGTAAATAAAGCGGCGCCGTGACGCGCTCAACATTGATCCGTTATCTGATCGTCAATATCAAAATTAACGATTTCAGGCTCGAGTTCGTTTCCGATGTTGGAATGTTTTCCTGAATCGATATTAGAGCGGAGCAGGATGAACGCGTTCAGCCGTAAACCCACGACACGGAGACGTTACCATTACGCGCGTGTCCTTTGGCTCCTCCTCCTCTCCACTCACCCCGGTAACACTTTGCCTTCCCCCCATCGGAAGCCAAAACAACACGGGGGGGGGGGGGTTAGTCCCTCAGCTGGAGCTGCACGGGTCAGGATATCGATGAACCAATCAGACCCTTCACCGTCTCGTGAGGACTGATCAATAGAGCAGCACCTTGCGATTAAAGAGTCTCCCAAAAGCATCGACTCTCTCCGGTAGTCCTTCCCGGTGCAAACGAACCGCCGAATCTCTGCGTTGGGCCGTGAACTCTGCGCGGGGATCTCCGTTTGTCCGGCCTGCGCGGCGTCCCATCCGCGAGGCGGTGCGAGCGGCTCCGCGCGGAACTGCGGAGCTTTCTGACCGGCGCTAATCTCCGGCTCTCCAGCGGGAGGACAGGCCGAGCCGTCCCGTCTGCGCCGCGGCCTTATTTATACTGACGTCCGGTCCTAATCAGCGCCGTGACGCGCAGCGCGCTCCGAATAACGCACGAACACGCCGATGAGCCCGGATCGATGATCGATGTCACAGACCGGGATCTACTGCTTGCGTTGATTATTTATGAATGGAAACAGAGGTTATATTTGAACTCCCTCTGTTGCCTTTAAAAGCCGCTGGGAAAAAAGAGCTTCGCCCATAGCTCGGAAGCGTTTAGCAAAAAAAGAGGCTCCCAGAAACACGAAGTTCTTCGAATACTGTAGTTCAGGCTCTCGGCTCTTCGGACTGACGCCATTGAGTCAAACCTCCGCGGAGTTTATGATTCATCTTATTATGTCTTTTCAATAAACCTTGTGATTTGCTAAACCGCACTCATATGTTATTTTCACTTTTGAACTTTTAAGCTTCTTCTTAAAACAGTTGACATCACGTCACACACATTATTATTATTTTTTTAATTGTCTAAAAGTCATGTTTGGAGAGACACGTGAAGGCAGCAGTAACCGAGCTACACCGCCTGTACTACAAATAGCGTCCAATCAAAAGGAAGACCAATATTTACTTGCCCAATGCGCTGCGTCGTAGGGCGGGGCGACGTGGCCTTAGCCAATCAACGCATGAGCAAGATAAGTACAAGCGCGCCCGCGTGGCTGCATGTTGTTTTTGTCTGTGCGCGCCTTCGTGCGCGCCGCCGATTCTTGTGCGTGCCTTCGACTAACATGAAATAGTGCGCATGCGCAACCGCATTGCGAGCACGTGGTGGAGAAGAGCAAGTAAACAAACCTCCTCCAACAATCGATCGTTTGAAGTTGAGTTCTGGTGTTTCCTGTAGTTTCCTCGGGAGTGACCAGGTTTGATAGGATTGATTGATTGATTGATTGATTGGCTGCGGCGACCCCTCACGGGGATAAGCCGAAAGAAGAAGAATCGGTATATTTATTGCTATGGTTATTATTTCTATAAAACAAATATAAACTAGTTTAATTAAAAAAAAGGTTTACATACCTAATATTTATTATTTCCTCCACTTGCAGTTTTTTTTATTTATTTATAGTACGAAGGCTTTTTTTTTTTTAATCAAAAGGAGTTTCCAGTGTGCTGGTCAAACAGACACGTTTATATTACTAACCGGCACGACAGCGCCCCCTAAAGGACAGAGTGGCTTCAGATTTTGAATAGATTATTTTGTATTGATCATTCATCCTATTCATTGCGCACCTTGACTCAAAACGAAACAGTAATACTTTTAAAAAGTATTAAAATTTCCTTTGAATCAAACACCATAAAATGTGTTGGTTAAAGGTGAAGCAATTAAAACTCAATCCATTTTGATCAGCTTCAACATTTAGAGAATTAACGTATCAAATCATATTTGTAATCTAATATACAATTTTAATGGAGTTCTGCATAAGTAGTTTTATTCGGAGGTGTCGAAGGTATGGTGTTTTTAATGAAGGTCTGCTTAAATGTCACGACAGAGGAAAAAAAAATACATAGATATGTTTAATGTCTTTAATGACAGAATAGCAAAGATGTTTTGTTCAAGTCAAATCCTTCACACAACAGCAAAGTAAAACTGACCAAGAGGAATCTTTCAAATATTACCAAGGATCCTTTTTCTTTTTTTTTTGCCTTTCAGAAATGTCAAATACACAATTAAAGGTTTATACTGATCAAAACACCGAGTGAAGTAGCCCACTGGAGACAACTCAAACAAGATTAGTGTTTGATAGAAACTTAACATTTATTTTACAATAAAAATATCTCCACAAAAACATCAAAAATAAAAACAGGCTCAAGGAAAGAGGGCAACACAAAAATATAAACGTTTGCTTTTCATCTTTTCAATACAGTCACAAATTACACAGCTGTAGCAACAAATCTCTTTAAAATGTACAGAACTGAAAGATAGGAATACCCACCCACCAATCCCTCCCGCCCAAGACTTGATTGTGTTAATTTTAAGAGTTTATACTGCGATTACAACGGATTCCCGACTAAACAGAAGCTGCACATCAAATTTTGGATATCAAGACTACCAAAAAAGGCACAAACAGACAGGCAGCACAAAGAACTCAGAGGCTTTTTAAAAAAAATACAACTAATCGTAAAGTTCCACTGCCCTTAATGTTCCAAATGAATCCTCAAAAAGTCTATCTACAGGTAAATAAAGTCCTGACAGGCACCTCGGATTACAAGTACCAAGTTTGATTACAAGTACAAGTCCCATCCCAACTACCATAAGAGCAAGAGCGTGTAATAATCATGTCACAGACGGGTGTGCACAGCAAGCATGAGGAGCACTGGAACAGATACGCTTTTCAAACTCAGCTGCTCAAGTTAAATTTGAGAGTGCAAAAAAATTTCTGCAAAGCATTTTGGTCAAACATTTTATTAAATGTTCATCAGATGAATAAAATCTCTAAAAAGAACCATGAGAAGTACTTTTTGGGTGTGAGCAAAGTGGGAACTCGGATTAAAATGTAAATTTCAAATACGTTAAAGGTTTTTTGTTTGGCAACAATTAAAAAAAAGAAGATCCAAGATTTCTAAATTTCCCAAAGATTTCTTGTAAAAATGTATTTTTACAAAACGTGTACATTTTACTCTTGCTTGGGACAACTAAATGTTTTCAACCCATTCTTAATAGCTCTGTGTTCTGGTCTGTTGGAAAACGTTGGGTTTTCATTTTTAGAATGAGGAAGGGAATAAATATTTGTTTACCATTAGTGCCAAATTGCATAGTTTTTGTATTAAAATGTCAGAAAAATCCAGTCAGGAAGCTAGCCATCTTGATATTTATAGATTAATCTGAAGTCTTAAAGACATAGTAAAATATATGAATCTTGTGGTTTAACTTCTTATCTGGTCGCACTAATGTAGAAATATAATCCAGAATGCTACGACTGTGACATCACTGTAGGGCGTGGTCAGAGGCGCAACAAACTGACTGTCTATGGCTTAAGAGCATCTCAGCGGGACAGCGACGTCCTCCCTTTGCTCGACTTTTCCCCACTCAGTTCCCCTCCGATATTGAGCCAAAGAAACAGAAATCAAACTAAAACAAAGCTCAGTCTACCTGTGCTTCTCGGACTCCACTGCGATTCAATCACCAGAACAGCCCCGTCATTAGTAAAACGTGTGCATGACTCGCTTTTAAACAATTACCAAAAACGCTGCGTTTAGCTCGACTCATTTCCCAACCGCAGCACAAGAATCGTGTTTACAGCTCACACTATTCTCTTGATACGAGTGTCGCAACAAAGACTTGCTGAAATTGTCTTATTTTAGACTGAAATCTGGAATTAGTTTTCTCCCTTTAAGTGCCCTTTTCTGGAAGAATCAATTATAATTTAGATAAATTATAATTTTAATCTATTTTTATCTGTTTTAGTGCTGTAAATAATACTCCTCATACTCTTTTCACACACAAAAACCCTGTGTCTTTTCTTTTGAACTAGCAGAACAGAATTGAGGCCCACCTATAAACATCCTGAAACAACAAGATTCTATGACACCGTTGGTTGATTAAGCCTCAGGATGTCTGGAGTTTGTTTTTACATATCTTCTGAGCTTTAATTTCTTTCATTTGACATACAACCCTCAAATTCAACAGTCTTTAAATCAGCGGTTTCTGCCAAGAAGTAAAAATATGGTGCATCTTTTCCACTGCATCAGCTGGTAATGACACTGCCAAATGTCATCAGCATGAAAATGTGCAGTTAAGCGAAAGTCCCAAAGATGGGTAAAAAACAAAAAAACACCTTGAACATTGAAGTATTTTTTTTTTAAAAACTGCATCATGCCTGCATCTCATTTCTCAGATTCAGGAAACATCTTTCTTGTTTGGTGGTTTTTGTGACGTAAATACAGATATATGGTTATTCTCCTATTAGCAACCAGAACAGGACGCATTAGCATGTCGATAAGAGTTTGACTGTGAATGAAGAGATTCTACTCTGCAGACTTCAACCACAACAGAAATGGATTAACAGTTGAAGAGAACGCGAAAGCAAAAGAAAGAAACGGAACAGAAAGCACCATGTGAGTGGGAGGCGTAACACACCACAAAAGGTGGAACAGAAAGAGCCTGGGCACTCTCCCGCTGGATTTGCCTGGCTTGCGTGGCACTTAACATCGTTGTCTTTGTATACAAAGCTTATAACAGTCATGCAAAGGGCACAGTATTATTATGACAAGGCGAGAGAGATGATCAGACTGAAGAGAGTTTGGAAACATGAAAAGGGAGGCACAAAACTGGAGCTGAAACGGATTCCTCGTCTCGGCGGGGTAAATGTTCCTGCACATGAAAAATATGCTGCACACATATAACCCTGCATGAAATAAATGGTTTTACTTCAGTTTCCCATGGATAAGGCAGAAATGTATGCTGAAACCTTTCAAAGCACCGGTGATTTGGTGCATTTATGAAAACGTGACACATTAAGCGAATGACAAATGAAAACAGGAAGTCTTTGTCTTTAATGAAAGGAAAAAGGTTATAAAAGCAAATCATTCACCTATCCTCACCTTCACTATGAAAACATCTTAAGACGGTTTAGTCGTGTGTGTGTGTGTGTGTGCGAGAGAGAGGGATTAAAATACAAGGTCTTTGTTAAAATCTAAGATATGGCTTGCGGCCAAAGTCTGTGGCTGAATATTTGATTCCATTGCATAAATCAGTACATTTAACTCAGGTTTTTTTCTCTCTCCAATAGATAAAGATAAATTATCACTTTTAACATTGTGATTATGTTTAGCATACAATATTTTTTAAAAAAAAGGTGTTCTTGTTGATGGATGATTCTTGTATGTAATCTACTGTTTGTGCAAGGGAGGCATGAGTTACGACCACGACAGCCGCACCGCAAAATACAGCCAACACTCACTCAGCTGGACATAAAGGTCTAGAGTAAGAATAGCCAGAGCCAAACACTATTAGAGACACAACAACGCAACATTGTTTATCTTGGCCTTAAAATACTAAATCAACCCCAAACTGTAAGCTGTGATGTGATGCGATGAGAGAGAGAGAGAGAGAGCGAGGAGAAATAGAGAATGATAGAATGATTGATTCCTGATGCCATTCCTGAGCAACGTGGACTTGAAGAGTGAGACCCAAGGAATCCAGGTGGCATGGACAACAGGAGAGAAAATGAAAACCACCATCATCACAGCGACAGCGTGGAGGCGTAGAGGAGCAGTGGCGACGCGAAGCCAGTCCACAGAATCATCTGGAGGGAGAAGAGACGGAGTCCATGTAATGGGATTACTTATCTTCATCCAAAGTAACCGTTTACTTCAAATTCCATGTTGGAGTTTTACTGTTCATGGATTATTGTGTGGCAGCGCAGCTCGAGAAAACAAAGCCAGGCTCAACTCACCATTATTATTTGTTACCGCCAACCAGTCTGAATGAAAAAACCTTTTTAATACAAGTATTTAAAAGTGAACCAGTGAAACAAAAAACATTGCATTACAAATATTTAAGAATTGTAGGTCATTTGACAGACATATTTCTCCCAAAACCTGGCTTTCACTTTGTTGGCCTTGATAAAAAAAATAAAATACACATTATTAAATCAGCACTTTTGTTACATCAAACAGCGTTTCTACAATCAGCCACTGATTCAGCACTGAAATAAGTTACAGCTGCCGTAAAATAAGAAGTCGCAGAGCATCAAAGCTAAAGGAACGCGCCGCCACGGCTTTCTGTTGCTCTAATTTCAGAGTTGTCACTCCGACCCCTTTCAGGAGGCTCATGTTTCACACTGAAACGTGGTAATTACATACACTGAGAGAGAAGATGATGGGCTATAAAATGTAGCCCTGATAGGCCTCTCGTACTGATAATGGCTGTCAGGGTGGGAAACGGCACATCTGGAATCATTAGTGTAAATGACTCTTATCTTGTCATGCACTTCTACAATGAGACCTTTTTAAAAAACATTTTTATAATTTGCTTTTAAAATCTTAGACAATACTGATTGAAGAATGATTTATCTTTATCTATAAAAAAAATATCACCCACTGATTAACATTTAAACAAATATTATTCCCCTTGTAGCCAGAACCTCCCTGCTCTTACTGTAAACCGACACATTAAAAGCCTAAAATATTGTGGAAAAGTATTTTTTTTGCTTTTTTAAATGTAAATACTTGAGGTTGTTCTGAATGCTGAGAAAGATGGACAAGTGTTTACGCACACACATCCAGAATATCAATGCTAGGTATCGAATTACACTGAAAAACATTGGCTTCTTCAATCAGGCGTCATGTTTCTGACACTCCCCATCAGAGCTGCAGTCTATCTGCAACTCATGCAGTCGCGTTTGGGCCAGGATACATTACATTTTACTCAGGGGGGGGGACTTGCCTGTAAAAGATGTTAGGACCTAAAACCAGGCTGGAAACGTGCAGTTTCTTCAAAAATGAGCTCTTTCAGTGTCTCTTTGGGAAGGTCGTCCAGCTCCATGTCAAACTTGAACGGTGCCTCGGCAACAGGCTGCACAGGGAAGCAGAGAAGACGTGTTGATTTGACAACAGCAGCATCTCCTGCTCCAACAGTTCACAAAACGCTCACCATCAGTTATCTAGATATAATTTGACAGTTTAAAACAGAAGAAATAAACAAACAGAACCTTTTAGGGGGGGGGGGAACAACCAATTGTATTCAATCTTGTTTAGCGATTATTGAGATGATAAAAGAAGAACATCAACGCAACTCATCGAGTAGAAAAAGATGATGGAAGTTCATTTCAAACAGGAAACCACAGCAGCACATGCCGACACCCAAAGGGTCAAGATAGGTCTCACCTCATCTGTGGGGTCGTAATATTGTTCCAGGTAGGGGTGTGCCAGAGCCTCCTCTACCTCGATTCTCTTGTGGGGGTTAAAGGTCAGCATCTTGTCCAACAGGTCCAGAGCTGCAGCACAAGAATTTCATGGATTTTCAACGGGACAAATAAGACTTTATTTAGGATTATTGCGAAACAATAGTGAGCTTGCCTGCTCACTTATATTATTTGTGTGGAAAGCCAGACTAATATTACTTAGAAACATGAATTATTCTTGGCCTAATTAATTAAGATGCTGCATCTTTTCCAAACATTACTATCGTCTTTTGTACCACCTTAAATTAAAATGGAACAAATAAAGCTGCCTATGTTCCACTCATTTAATTACCCTCTCTCTTCCACAAACATTAAACTGATGTTGAGGTACCAAGCTATTTGTGATCATATCTATAATTTAAGATGAACCTCCTTCATGTCCAAGCTCCTCTCTCAAATAAAAGAACTTGCATTGTACAGCTTGACAAAAATATTCATGTACATTTACGTAGACAAAAATGTCTCATTATCGCTCAGGAGAATCAGATCAGAATGATATTTGTTCAGAAGAAGCCATGCTGGCTCTGACCTTTGGGATCCGCGTTGGGGAAGAGGCGGTTCCACGGCACTTTGCAGCGACATGGCAGTGACAGAAGATAGTTCCTGGCCTTGATGTTGATAATGCAGTTGAGATCCTCCTGACAGGGAGACCCCAGAATCCCTGAAGAGAACGTTAGAAAGAAATATTACTGTCATGTGCTCCAAGACACAAAAAGTCCATCCGTTCATGAGAACCCTGCTTTAGGATTTTAGTTATGCAAGGAAAATAAACAGCATGAATGCAGAACAAAAGGCCAAACGGAAGAAACGACGGGTCGAGCGCAAAGACACAGAAAGCACAACTCGATAAATGCGTAGCAACAGTTGTGAGTTTGAGTATAATGATGATGGAAACCATGCAAACATTACACCGATAAAAAATGGTGTCACTTTAAAGAAAAAGATGAAGTTATTGACAATCATTCTGATTATCAGATTATATACGTTTAATTTAACGCAACAAAGGTGCTTGTTTTTTACTTAAAGAGAGGAGCCGACAAGAAAGTCAAAGTCAATCTGATATATTTTAAGAAAAGCACAGAAAAACATTTTCTATAATAAAATCCCAAAACAAAACAAAACTTTCACATGCATGTAAACACTGTTTATTATTTTCACCACAACGCCAATCCTAAAAAGACTCGATATTAAAGGAGCCATTACCTAAAATGTGGTTCAGCTGATCCAGGTAGTGCTTCCCAGGAAATATTGGCCGGTTGGACAACATCTCAGCCAGGATGCAACCCACTGACCAGATGTCTATGGACTTCGTATAGCCCTGAGAATGAAGGACACGAAGACAGAGTTAAGTACAAGTAGAGGCCTAGTTCTAGTACTTAGAAATCTATGAAATTAGCATCCATAAATAAGAAATTAAGCGTTACAAAAAATGCTATCTCACAGAGAAAGGTTTTTACTCTCATGTCCTCTCTCACTACGTCCATGTATCTTCTCCAAGCTCAACCTCTAGCCCTGTTCCCTGTTAGTTCCATCCTCAGCATCCTTCCATCAGTCGACTCAGTGAACAGAAGCTGTTGAGGCTTTAATGCCAATATGTAGCGCACTATTAGGAGGCAAGTCCTCTCTTGACTCCTAGATGGCGTGACGCCACTGCAAGTTACCTTTTTTCTGGAGAGCAACTGCTTGCTTACAAATAAGGCACATTGGTTTGTCGTAAATCAAAGGGAACAAAAACGTGGGTTTGTCTTCTTATGTACATTTTCCACCATTAGCTAGTTGGTGTTTAAGATGTCCCCGACATACTCCTAAATGCAGACATGTCAATATTCCCTGCAGGTGAGGAGACTCACCTTGGAGTTGAGCATGATCTCAGGTGCTCGGTACCAACGAGTGGCAACATACTCCGTTAGGAAACCAGTGTGATCGTGGTCAGGATCGGCCACACGAGCCAAACCAAAATCACAGATCTGCAGATACGAACGGAAAGTGTCTCAAAACGGAATCCAACCTATTGGAACAGCGTTGAGCGCTCACTGAATCACTACCTTGAGATCACAGGTGGTGTTGAGCAGGAGGTTAGAAGGCTTCAGGTCGCGGTGCAAAACGTTGGCAGAGTGGATGTACTTGAGCCCTCGTAAAATCTGGTAAAGAAAGTAGCAGATGTGATCGTTGCTAAGGTGCTGACTCTTCAGGAGCTTGTACAGGTCTGTCTCCATGAGATCCTGGACGATGTATCTGCGTAGGGCCTGGTTAAGGAAGCCTCGACCTGATTATGGAAGCCACAACAATGCAATCCCTGCTGAGTTGTTTCTGCCATCTGGACTACAAGGGTATGTGCTATAAAATAAGAGCTCTACATACATGGTAGAGCCGGGCAATAAACTGAAAGGTACCTGTAACAGAGGCCATTTTACCTCCTGAAAGCAACAAGTCCCAGGGACTCGCCTCAGGAAAGTCCCAACAAGGACAAGAGTCCCATATCATCATTTACACATTGCGACATTAGAAGCATGGCATCTACTTTTCTCAAATATATTTTTATCCTCCACAACATAAGATAAACTGAATATAAAAAATGTCCTGTTCTTTTATTTTATTAATCAACTATCTAGAAAGATCAAAAATGAATAACGGTCCGCCGAACACTCACGGTGTATCCAACAAGTCTTTTACGTAACCAACAGCCTTTGTTCAGTCGCACTTTGAGTTCGTATGCTGTATTCTTCTTGGCTTTGCTGCCTCCAAACTCAAGTTGGAGAAAAAAGCCAATTCCTGCGTGAGATATTATACCTGGTTTTGTTTGGGTGAATACTTAATGCTGCATTAGGAGACCGACAGCTGGGCGACGATGAAGAGCGTCTCTGCCAAATGTCTGCCAACAGGTGGCTGTTATGTAATGGAATATAGCCCAAGACAATTCTTCACCCACAGATGCTACAGACAGACTTACGGGTCCAACGAAGAAGTAACCAGTTACAAGTATTTGACTTGGCGCCGACAACCTCACGAACAAACAATAACAATAAATGATGTTTCATCAAACCATCCAAACGTATGTAGAAGGATACACGTCCTTCATCTGGTCGATGGTCGGCGTGCGGATGATGTCGTTGATTCCGATTATGTTCTCGTGTCTGAAGCGCAGAAGGATCTTGATCTCTCTCAGGGTGCGTTGGCAGTAAGTCTGGTGCTCAAAGGGGCTGATCTTCTTAATGGCCACGCGAATCTTATTATCCCGGTCGTAAGCAGAGCTGAAATAGTAAAGAAAAATAAACACACACACACACACTATTAGATTTACCAACGGGGAAGAGAAGATTTTGAAATAAATTAGGATGCTGTACTGTAAAAGACTAACTAAAAACTGCGGGTTAATGGATAATAACCCATTTACTTCTAATAAAAATGTGTTACGATGCGCAACCAAGTCGTCTACGGTCTCTAACTGAATGCGTATACTACTTTCTGACATTAATTGCATACAATCTTACATCAAGGCAATGTATTTATTGCAGGGAAGTGAGGACAGTTCGAGTCCATGCTGACAGAAGCGGCGCCTCTCCGCTGACTGTTTCTCACTGAGCATTAGAAAAGCTCCCGTTATATTTTGTAGCTGGAGCCAGTCGGAGGTCGCTGGGAAACTGTTGTGTAACAAATACTGTCTTAGTGTGCGCTGTGATCGCTTGAGCTTCAGGAAATTGTGCGAGAATTTCATAGTCTTACCTAAAGGCTAGACTAAAACATTCTGTTAAAACTGTGTGCATTAAAGTAGACAGAAAAAAACATTTATTATACAACATGTGCACGCAGGCATGTCTGTGAATAACATATCTGCAGGTGCTTTCATGAAAGACTGAAGACAATCTGCAGACTGCACTGCCTTTTCCTGTTTCCTCCATTTCCTGCAGTGTTGCTGAGCATGCTCAGTGGGGGGGGGGGGTACGTTTCCAAGGAGATCTGAATACAAGCCTTTACACTACAGCCGCTGTATTATGCAATAACTCTGTTACCAGGACGATGCTGAGAGACGATGTTGAGCGCTTCAGGGCAGAGTGAGAGACGGTGCAGAAACCAAAGTCGAGGGACAGCCTGTCCTAGACCGATACTGGAGTTCAAGGTATTACAAGCTGCAACTTCACACAAAGAGCTCTCCGCCTGTGTGGACGTAGGCGAGGGCTCTTCCAACTCATCTGACTCTGCTATTGCAGAAAGCGTTGTGTCTTTATTTATTGAAGCAGAGTCGGTTACACTTCCTTTGGCCCCCACACGCCCAACTCAGCAGTTCAAGCAGAGCAGATGAATGGGTTGTTGCAGTATTCAAACAGATCCCATGAATTAAGTCACTTACAGTCATGTAACTAAAACATATTCTTAGATAGTAAACCAATGATGCTGTGCAGCAAAATAGAAGTCAGAAAGGTTTCGTAAATTGCTTTCTTGTAACTGCAGTTTTCAGTTACTGACTCTTAAAGAGATCTGTGCTTATCAACCTCAACAAAATATCTCTTACCATTTGTATTAATGTCATCAAGTATGGCTGAAGCTGGAGTCATTTCGCCAGTTCCTTTTACATAATATGCTAAAAGAGACTGCGTTTCATCCCACTGAGGCTAAATTGTGTTCCATTTTTAATACAGATGACTTGGAAGCCCTCATCACTGCAGTTAACATGATATCCAGATATTTGCCAGTAAAACTGGTAATGGAGGCACACAGCTGAATTACATGCACAGTGAAAGCCGGTGTGTAATGACAGCTGTGTCCAGTTTAAGAAGAGTCACAGCAAAACGCATTTCATGATCAACTTGAAAGGCCTCTTTGTGCAGCTTTTACAGGTGTGCCAACTCCATCTGACCCACTGATTGGACGCTAACATTTTCCTTTACTGCGAGCCTTTAAGCTAAACATGCACAATGCCAGAGGAACACAAGGGCTAAAATGGTGCAGCAGCTACTGCTCTCTCATGTGAAGCACAGCAGCCCTCATTCAAACAGCATTTATCGTTTATATTTCACCCTCTATAAATAGTCCACCACACCCATATATATATATATATATATATATAACAGCTGTATAACGGAACCCTGCCAGGTGCTGACCAAACAAAAGAACGCCGTTATCGCTGTTTGAGCTCGTTATCAGCAAGGTCACGGATTCTACCACAAATAACGTCTCAAGATTTGGACATCTTATGTTCTTGGCTGAGAATCAATTAAAAGATAAAAAAAAACTTGATAGTCATCAGTCATTTTATGTAATTTGACCCATCCCCCACCCCTCCCAAAAAATATTTATGAACAATTAATTACTCAAGTAATTTTTCCAAGAAATTGTGGAACATTCACTGGTACCAGTTTCTCAGTTGCTAGAGCTTTTGTTTGTCTGAACTAATCTTTTGGTTCTGGACTCATGGTTGGACACAAAGTGTCACCTTTGGTTCAAGGAAGTTGCCAAAAGCAATCTGGGAGAATCACATTCATTTACAATGTCTGATTGACGGCGGTCTATTACGCAAGTTACGTTGCAACGATTCAGGGGAATTCCTTCTGCAAGTTCCTTTCAACTCTCCCTTTGCCATGCCCCGGCTGAAAATAAGGTGCTGTGTATCGTTTCCTGCAAAACATAGACATGAGCGCAAAAGTAGGGGGGGGGGGGGGGGAGATCCTCCCCGAATTAAACAAACGAGAAAATAAAAAAGACAGAATTCATGATAGTTGCTCGTCTGTGGTGATTTCAACGCAGCTACATCTTTTACAAAAACACATTATGAAACAAAGCTGAAATAAACCTCTCTTCGCATGATGTCACTGTCACTCTCTTTCCCACATCCATCGTGTATACTGAGACCTAATGAACTGAATGCATCCTGGAGTGAAGCAGCTGAAACGTGTGGGCACATCACATGAAAGCCCAATAGAAAAATCCATTAGCCCCCCAATGAGGAACACTGATCATCACCTCAGTGAAGCAAGCATCAAGGACTAGGAACACTCGTCTGTTGAACCAGAAACCTTCTCTCTCTCGCATGTTCTGGTAATGATCAAAATTACACAAATTACATGTCCTTCTGAATTGTACAGCAGGATTTCAGAGTGTCAGGGCTCTTATTCTTTCCCATCCTCTCCCATTGGCTGTGAAGTGGTGGTACTGATGTCAGAGGCAGAGTTGTTGCCATGGAGATGGGCGCCACAGTGACATTTCAAGAGGACTGCTCATGGCAGTGTGAAGCAAAGCATCAATGACGGCTAAGAATCTGGCGGGCCCAGAGCAAGACGAGGAGTCACTAGGAGGGTAACAAACACATTTGGGATTGATCCCGAGGTGTTGACCACATTGTGCTACAAAGAAGTGACCTTCTTCAAATGTCCAAGTGTGCCTTGTCTGCACTCTGAGCATGCTACTACCAATCCAATGCTTGTCCAAGCATGATTTTATAGTTTTATGTTTGGTGTGTAAAAATCCAGCTGTGAAACGAGCTGTGAGAAGCGAAGGGCCCAAAGGAGATGGAAAGAGCCTGATTCTGCGTAATATAATCACTTCAGTCAGCACATCTTCACCACCTGCACACACGATAGGCGTCAAGTTCGGCTCGCAGTTCGTTCATTGTTCAACACTTTATCAGTCCGAACCGCAACGCAAGCACATTTCACAAGACTCAAAACATATTTAAATACATTTCTAGAGAATACTGGAGATAAAGACTGTGAAGAAACATAAAAGAACCCCTGACCAGTAAGATCTTTGCTACACATTAACATTGAAAAGACACTTTGTATTGACCCTATATGGTGGAACGTGGGTGTGGTCAGAGTGGGATGAAGGCGTGTACATTTTGAGGTGGACTGGTTTATCAAAAGGAACATTAAATGCTGGCGTGTCGTATGTACACATTGAACTCGAGGCTCCATTCCCATCACGCTGTTTCATCGCACTGAACACGGAATGCAAATGAAAATGTGACCTTTGTCTAGTCAGTCTTGTTAAACCTAAAACCTCTTATCAAGCGGGTCATCTTCATTTGTTTCCTTGTGTCGAAATTGTTGGCAGGGGTGGGTTGAAAAGGCAGAACACGACGCACAGCTTGAGAGTGTCATCTCAGAGGGAGATACATTATCTCACAGTTGTGTAAGCAGCCAGTTATGCACAAACTAAGGCTCGTATTAAGAGGCTCAGCGCACCATCAATCTACACTGGAAAGCCCTGGCATGCAGCAGTCTTTCCATCAGGGAGAGGCCAATGAAAACAAAAATAGTTCAACTCTCAAAATGATACGGACATTGCAGCAGGGTTTTGGATCACATTTGGATATACAAAAATTGAGAAAACAATAAAATGGATCAAAACCTTAGATCATGATCGATCAACACTAATCATGTAGCTAAAACTCAAGAATTTGTGTCCAAAGGTCACAGAGGCCCCCGCTACTGGAAAAACTCAATTTGTGTAAAAAGTGACGTCTTGAACATCCTGGTTTGGTTTCTTTCTGATTTAAAACACACATGTCATTTAAACACAAAACGTATTACCTATTTGTCTCTGGCTGCAGCCACATTAGGCCTTGTGTGTTGTGGGGAAAACTGTTTCAAAATTATTTGCTCAAATTGAGGAGGTTTAATGCACTTTGTTCACGGTCGCTCTCCATTGCCGTTGAAGTTGAAACTCTTCCCAGGACACTGCATCCTGGGGCATTTTGCAATTCTCTGGATAAAAGGAGCAGCTTTTGTTTGTGACGCAGCTCATGAGATAAACTGCGGACAAGTCACAGTTGCTTGGAAATTAAACCACATGGAGGTGTAAATCAAGATTGTGATTTTATAAGGATTAGTCGTGCACATAAAACTAACATGACTATGTAACTCCAAACTGTACTTCAGAGCAGCAAGTGTGTGTAGTCTCTCACAACCCACTCATAAATCAGGTTACACACAAGGTGTCATGTCTTTGGCATAATCTTCAATCAAAACTAATATAATCCCAGTCCCTATAGCCTTAGTCACAGTGTTTGGGACAAACGATCTAATTCATCACGACAGATGAAAATAAGAAGTCAATAATTATTTCTGTGTGTTTCCTGTAGTTGGTTGAGATTAATTCTAATAGGAAGTCACCAGTATACGCTGCATTTATGTTTCTTTGAAAGATAAAAACATTACAATTAGAAAGTACAAGTATATTAGATCGGAACACGTACATAGAACCACTTATTTCTATTTTCTAATGACTTAAATGAACGATCAACTTTTATAAAGGCGCCCAATGATGTATTTGATGGCGAACCGCGTATTCTGCTTAAGCATATATATCGATTAATTTGTTATTGGAGGCTTAAACAAGTAACAGCCATGTTTGTTGGATTTCCCTTTACGCAATGCAAAATTATGCGGTTTAAGTGTCAAATCGGTGTTCTGAGAAAAACCAGCACGGACGCAAAAGGAACTAAACTGCTGTCTGACACAAGGGCAATGCATTATGTAACAAAGTCCAGCATGCACGTTTACGGGCACTGCATATGGGGGAAAAGAACTTACATAATATAATATACATCTAAACCCACAAATGACGAGTTTAACGTCCTTTCAATCAATGCAGCAATATCATCATGATGGTGCAGTCTGGAGAGAAGACCAGTTCATGGAACGACTGTCCGAGGAAGATACTTGGAAGAACCACAGCATTACGCAAAAGTAGCCTACAAACCAGGAGACATTCACCGCTAGTGCGGATGAGAATCCACATAGTGAGGAACAAATGAGATAATAGCTGGTAGTACACAAGGGAAAGAATATCCAAACGCCAGCGACGAGGAGCACCTTAGTACTCAGGAGAAATATAACTCAGCACAGTTAGTCAGCTAAAGCCCTGTAAATTAAAAAGTAGCCGGATAAACACGTCCTCTTCAGTCATTTACTGTCAGAATACGACGACCGCTCACTGCACAAAATAAAGAATATATATATATACTGTATAAAATGCAATATAATCCATGCTAACGTACGAGTCTCAAGTTGGTAGCGAGCAAATTCAAAAAAAAAAGCAAAGCAGACTTGCGAGCGAAGCGCCGACATCTTAACGGTAATAAAATCAAAGTCCTCCGGATGCGAGCTCAACAAGTCGGAACGCTCGGCCGCGGTCCTCCCTCCGTTCCTCCGTTCCTCCGTTCCTCCGTTCCTCCGTCCACCTGAACGCCGCGGCTCGCTAGCTAAACCTCAGAGACGTCCCGTAGTAACCCGTCAGGTCGCTGTCATGGCGCGCTAAACACAACAGGCAGTATCTCCGCCGTGGGCGCCACTCACCACACCATCCCGTAGGCTCCTTCTCCGATGTAGGACAGGTTGCTGTAACGCGGCCCGACGTCGAAGGCCTGCCCGCGGACGAGCTCCGCTCCGGACGCGGGGCTGGGGCCGCAGCCAGCAGGGGCAGACACCGCAGCTGTCGCCATTATGAGTTCTGCCTTTTCCTTTTGTTTTCACAACGATGTCAAATATAAAGAAGTAACTGAATCCGGAGAGATATGCGTGTGCGCGTTATGTATCCGCCGTCGATGTGACTGCGAGAAGGGCTTTCCGGCGTGGAGCGGCTTTCCTGTCCGTCACCGCCGCTACGCTGGCGCAGGCAGGCAGGGCCGAACGGCAGGGAGGAGGATGCTGCAGGAAATAACGAAAGTGGTCATGTGATCCGGTGTTTTCCTTTGATTTACCTTTTTATTTTCTTTTTGGTGGAGGAGACCGTAGATATCTTGTTTTTTTTTGTTTTATTTACCTCCGCCGAGGAGGTTCTGTTTTCGCCTGCATCAGTGTGTTTGTTTGCAGGATAACTCAAAACATTCTGGACAGATCTTGATGAAGTGTTCAGGAAATGTTGGGAATCTTACCAGGAACAGTTGTTTACATTTTGGTGATGATCCACAAGAGATCCTGGATTATGATTTTGATACAGTATCTACGGAGATGACTATCGTTACCTTCTTACGGCTATGAAAGCGGATTAGAGCCAGTTTATTTTTAATTTTATTTGTTACAATTCTGACTGACTTTTTTTAAAGGCAGAATTTTGAGTCTGGAGTCAGAAAGTCAGAATTATTTTTTAATGTTAGAATTATGACCTTTTACCATATTCTGACTGCAATAGAAAAGATCACAGAAACAGGACAAGTCAAGTCTGTGTCAGCAGCCAAAACCCCGACTGGATGAAAGACTTGATTGTTGTACTGTAAATAGCTGGAGCTCGAGGCAGAGCAACAGAACCACATTGTTACATAATCTGTTGCCTTATTTTATTTTTAAAGTGGTAATTATGGGGTTTGAAGAGAGCTGTCTAGTTTTAAATGGAAGGCTGAGACACACCAGGGCTTTTAAGGAATTTGGAGACAGTTCTGCAAATGTAGGCTAGTTCCTCACATAGGAAGTGGAGTGACACAAGTATTTCTCAGTATTTAAATCAGGTGTAGGGCAGCACGGTGGCGCAACGCTGTTGCCTCACAGCAAGATCACAGATTCAAATCCAGCCTGGGGCCTTTCTGTGAGGAGTGTGCATGTTCTCCTCGTGTTCTCTCCGGGTTCTCCGGCTTCCTCCCACCACCAAAGCCATGCAAATTAGGCGAATTGGCCATGCTGAATTGTCCATAGGTGTGAATGTTTGCATGAATGATAGTCTGTCTATGTGTGGCCCTGCGATGAACTGGCGGCTCGTCCAGGGTGTGCCCCCGCCTCTCGCCCGTAGACTGCTGCAAAAGGCTCCAGTAGATCCCGCGACCCAGATTAAGCCGTTCTGAGATCAGAGATGCTTAATGTTAATCATCACGATTCATCAGGTTCACTTCTCATACTGTGTTGACTTGATTGCATACTTGATTTCAAGCAGGATTCAGTAGCATTTCCATGCAATTTATTAACACTAAGTTCATTGAGGAAATGTGTCAGATCAGATCTTTAGAATGAATTGAATTTCTACGGATCACAATAGCAGGTTCTTAAAGTTTGTATAATTTTAGAGTGGTTGCTGTGAGATACATTAGTGAGGCATCAATCAGCGTACACAGCTTGTAAGGGGTGAATGCCAGTTTACGCCTTGATGTGTTCAAATGTAGAACAAGTTAAGTGATTCTTGGTTTGCTAATAACAGTTCATGTTGTGCTTTAAATCACAAAGCAACACCAGTAAAGATGTGATCATTAACTGACATTGTTGAGTGCTGGTGCAACATCTAATTCATGCAGAGTAGGTTTGCATTCCTCCTAAACATTTGCACTAAAAATACAAATTGATCACATTTATATTTTTCATACTTAAGACTAGTCTGAGCATAATTTCGAGTCAATTGCTCACGATGTCAAACAGCAGATGGGGATTGGTGCGTCTCGTGTCTACTTCAGACATTGCTATCATTTTGAGGCTGTCAAGTTCTGTACAAGGCAAACAGTTCAGTCATAATCTTCACAACCTCAACGTGGCTGTGGAAAACAACACTGGAGGCCAAATCCAAGGCTGTTGTACAAATCCCTATCAAGTATGGCACAATACCAAGGTAGTCAATGATCCCCACTGCTGTTCTGCATAGGCTTGAACCTAACTGGCCAGGTCATTACAAAAATAAGATAAGGATACTGATTCAGTGTACGGTAATCTAGTTATCATCGGCCTCCACCTACACATGAACAACATTAAGTTCTGCCCAAAGAACAAAATACTAACTGAAAAATCCACAAGGATCTACAACGAGGATATCAGAATGTCATTTGGTTTGGAAAAATGTGTCCACATGGTGGGAAGGACACGGAAGATGACCAGGACGGAAGTGGTGGAGCTTCTAGACTCAGAGGGTGGGACACCAGACATCCGGGACAGCCATAAGTACATGTGCGTCCCATTAGCCAATGGGAACCATGATGAGGACACAAAGATGTCAGTCACAGCTAAATACCTCCACAGAGTAAAGACAGGTGCTTAGAAGAGGAAGTTGGAAGACCAGGCTTCTACGTCATTGGCATAGTTGCGTCATCAAAATGTAACACTACGGTCCATCGCTGTCCCCTGTCTGGCTCTCCTCTTCATTACAGCACTGTTAATGCATGCGCTGGCTCAGATGTTAATGAACATGATGATGGTTTAAGGTGCAGTAGTCCCACCGTGAACACGCACCACACTTACAGTCATTACGTGAATGTTATATTATTGCAATGAAAAGTTGCACAGCTTAATTTGTTTATTTTACTGGTTTTCTAATCAATCTAGGTCTGTAATCAATAATTAAAAAAGAAATTTACTTAATGAGAGGCATATTTCACTGTTTCTCAGAGGCTTTGTGAACTTGAACCAATTTCAGCTATTGTAGAAGCAACTCCATCCTTATGTCTTGCCCCCCTCATTCTATACATATGTATTTGTCTTAAATAGCGTTGTATTTCATTTGAACATGAATGTGATTATTGTTGTCAGTATTTAGAGGATGTGTTTTCTTGCTATGTCTCCCTCTGGTTAGTCTTGATTCTTATTATGTTCGCAGATGAAAACTTGAAGTCTTTCAACATGATAGGAATTATGCACTGGAGGAATAAGGGGCAGTTAAAAAAAAGTATAAAGAAGAGCAGAGGGAGAAAGAGAAATTGGGCTTCCCTCAGAGAGAAAAGCAGATTACTCGCAATCCTTTTTACTCATACAGCCTTTTATTTAAAATGAAATTACCGTAATAACCAGGAAGCTGAAAATACTACGAATATTCCGATATATAACCCGTTTTAACCGGGATGTTATACATTTAAACGCTGCAATACTTCTCAGAATGCAAATGTAACTACACTGGACAAAAGAAAAGCTTAAAGAAAACCTCTGATTTTTTCTTATAAATTGTTAATATTATGTTGTCATTAAAAAATAAAAATTGTATGGATCCTAAAATCTATGTAAAAGAAAATAAAATATTTTTGAAATAATAATATTTTGTTAAATTAAATTATAACAGCTGAGATTGTTATTATTCCTCAGTCTAATGAACCGACATGAAATAAATCCCTTCAGTTGTCGCACGTGGTAGAATGACGCACCTAAAAGACGGAAGTGACGTACCCGGAAGTTGAATGCGTTTCCTGTTAGCTTGATGTCCATCAATGAATGCCCTTGGCCGCCTCGCGTGAATCATCTCAGCTCCCCAAACTCATACGAAGCCGCTAAAAACCAACGCCAAGTAGGCCCAGAGGGATTCCGAGGTCCGGACAGAAAGACGGCTGCCTTTTATTTAGCGCACTTTGGACGCTGAAATGTCCGCTCATAAATGTCTGTTGTTACTGCAGCGGGGTGTCGCAGTTAGGCAGCACACGCTTTCAACACGATTTCGAGCCGGAAACAGCGTGTTGAGCGGCCGGTGGAGTTTCGCCGAGCAGCGGGCATGGACGTCAACGACCCGGACAGTTTGTCTGCAGAGACCCCGCCAGCTTCTGTCGGCGTGGAAAGCCAGCCAGTTCAGCTTTTGCACCAAGGTAAGTCAAATGTACTACATGGGGAATTAACTATGGGCCTGCTTAATGTATCATCAATCAGAACCAGTAACGAGAATCGTCTGTATAAGACCTCAGCTAGAGAATATTAGGTAAGATAGCCCAAGATAGTTCAATGTGGTTTTTTTGTGTATAAAAATTCAGGATCTACTGATAAATACTAACTCTGATCCAAAAATGTTTACAATACGTGAAACAAACCCTGCAAAGGCATTTCCGTTTTTACATAACGATCCTAATCGGTATAGTAGCTAGTAAAAAATATAATTGTAATGAAATGAACACTAAAGTAGCTCCTTGTAGTGGAGAGAGAGTAAAAAAAAAAGTGACATGAAATGCAGAGATTCTGACTTTTTTATGTACAGTATTTATTGTGCTGAAATACTTCACATAGGTGCAGTTATTATTCCACCAGTGGTAAACATGGATGAGTACGAAGATTGTCATCAAGACATTTGTCTTCCAGTCAGGGGAAACGAGTGAGAATGAATATCCTCCACTGTCCAGCTATGCGTCTGACCTGGAACCTGAGCAGAAGGTGCACATGGTGCAGGCGAAGGGTTTACCATGGTCGTGTTCGGAGGAGGACCTGCTGCAATTCTTCTCAGGTACGTGTTGGAATTGGGCTCTTCTTAATCATAGTAAACTACAAACTGAATGAAATGTTATTGTCATGCGTTTGCTAGTCACAGATGTCTTTTAACTTACCTTTCGTGGCATACGTTTGTGTTTTTAATTGAATGGTTTTTTTTATTTCTTTAAATATTGCTATTAAATATGTAGTCACTTTCTAATAATGGTATATTTGACATTAAAGATCATTAACTGCTAAACACCCTGCCTCACTGTTTACTTTATCTATGCCATCAACATGCAAGTCGGCAATGTTTGCTGTCCTGATTGGGGACAAACAAAAATATTTATTTTCTGATGTATTCCCCCCCCCCCCTCAGACTGTAGGATCCGTGGCGGGGCGAAGGGAATTCATCTCACTGTCAACCATCAGGGGAAGCCCTCTGGAGTGGCCTTTATTGAGATGGAGCACGGCGAGGATGTCGACAAAGCTCTGGAGATGCACAGACGGTACCTCGGGCCGCGCTACGTCGAAGGTTTGTGTTGTTCTCTCATCTGTGGAAGGCTGAACTCCAAAAGCATATTGAGCTCTTTCCACCCCGTTGTCGGGATGGGTTTGAAAACAATTTACAAAATAAACATCAGATATTTGTACTCGGATATTAGATACGGTCTTGAACATCTACTGAGAAATCTTGATGTTTGAGTCTTAAAAGCGAAAATGTGGAGGACCCCGGCGCTCATGCTCCGCCTCGTTTGCAGTGTTTGAGATGACGGACAGTGATGCTGAAAACGTCCTGAGGAGCGACGCCCGGACTGCTCGTAATGACGGGGTGGTCCGATTCAGAGGTTTCACCTACGACAACACCAAGGAAGACATTGCCCAGTTTTTAACAGGTTAACTATTTTATATATATATATATACACACACACACACACACACATACAGTTTACATCTTGACGTTTTTCAGAAATTGAAATTGAAAGTGTCGGTTCTTATTTGATGCAAAGGGATTACATTAAAATAGCTACTTAAGTTGACCAAGAACTGTATAGTGGAGTAAAGTGCGCATTAATTGTGTCTGACGCGGAGTAGAATGTAAAGGTGCAGTAAAAGGGTACAAAGCGCAATACTTTCTACTGCTCAAAAAGGCGATTAACCGAACAACCAATCAATTAGATTTCTTTGGATGAATTTGATCCATTCCTGCTGTAGTTGATGATTTAATGAAAGGATATAAAAAAAAGACATGATTTTGTGTACAAAGTTTTTGGAGACAAATATTTGATGTGCACTTAGGAAAAATAGGATGAGCAAAGGGAGGAAGAGAAATGTACAGGTGAAGGTTTTTTTTTTCTTTAGTGCCAAAGTAAAAGCTCAGTTCTGTGTGTTTAAGGCCTGGATATAGTGGAGAATGGGATCACTATCATCGAAGACTTCGCAGGAAGAAACTCTGGAGTGGCCTTTGTCCAGTTTTCCTCTCAAGAACAAGCTAATGAAGCTCTGAAGAGAGACAGAGAGGTCATCGGAAACAGGTGGGATGCTGCACGAGCTCTGTGAGGCCCTTCTCCAGAGGAAGCGGATTGTCACACTCTTCCAATACCATCAAACTGTTCCTTCCTGCTTGCAATCTCTTATTTTGTTGTTTATCGCCTGTTGTCGCTATTCGCAGATACATCGAGGCGTTTCCCAGCACACTTGAGGAGATTTCATTTTGGTTTAGGCAGAAGCATCCAGCGCGTCATCCCACCAGCGTTCCATCTGCCAACAGTAGGACCAACCCCCAAACTGGTTATTTTAGGAATTTGTAAACTGACTTTGGAGTCCGTCACAAAAAGAGCTGCTTAATTTGATATATATATATATATAAAAATGACTGTATTTTACGGACCATAAGGCGCACTTAAAATCCTTTAATTTTCTCAAAACCCGACCGTGCGTCTTTTATGTGGCGCACGGCGCTCAAAAATCAGTCCAAATGTTTTAGTACGACTTTGGTAAGCGACGAAGCCGCACCGCTAGATGGACTGTCGGAGCGTTACGGCTGCTGTAGTCAGGAGCCTCGCTGAGTGATACGTACCGGTGCTGTCCTTCAACATAGTATTATAGTCAGGAGCCTCACGGAGTGATACGTACCGGTGTTAAGAGACATGCTGACGAAGCAGATTTCCAACTCGAGGCTGTCGGTCCCGCAGCAGAACACGGGAATAGAGCAGCGGCGAGAGAATCCAGCATTAATGAATCAATGGAGGAAGTGGAGGAAGCAAGAAGACCTGCAGCAACTCATCTCCTGCGATCTGCGACTCCGTGCGCGCCGATCTCATCGATACTGTCTAAACCCAAGTGAAGCAAACTAACTCGGAGTTCATCATCATCATCATCCCGGGTGGATTAACCAAAGAACTCCAACCGTTCAGCGTTAAACTGTGAGCTGCGTGGGAGCTTTGGATGACAGAAGGCGAACACACATTCACCAAGACAGGGAGGCGACGCCGGGCGAGTTTCATCTTGAGAATAAGTTGAATAAAGTTTGACTTATCTGACTGTTTCGTTTGACTTAATGCGCCTTAAAACCCGGTGCGCCTTTTGTATGAAAATAGACGCGTTCATTGATGTTGCACCTATTAATAAGGTGCACTTTATGGTCCAAAAAATACGGTAAATGAGTAATTCATACCTCCAGCAGTTTGGGGGGGGGATAAATGAAAAGCGATGCATTGACAATTCTGGTGTGTGTGTGTGTGTGCGTGCGCATGCTGAGGAGGGATTCTTTACAGACACCCAAATGTGTTTACTTCTCTTTAAACTGATCTCTGCTCCATTAGGATCCTCTCGGAACTCACCCCTGTCCCCTCATTGCATCCGGATGAGTGGACTTCCATTCTGTGTGTCTGGAGAAGATATTGTGAAGGTAAGAAAAACAAACATTAAAAATACAGATGATGCTGGTTACTTTGTGGGTTCTTCTAATGTGATTGTTCTCTTGCAGTTTTTCTCTCCTCTGCTCCTGTCTAGTATCCTGATTGAATGCAGGCCTAATGGCAGGGTGAGCGGACAGGCCAACGTTTACTTCAACTGCCACGAGGACGCCGCAGCGGCCATGTCCAGAGACAAAGAGTACATGGGTGAGTTAGTAGTTAAAGCGCTGTAAGTATCAGATTTAATGCTACGGATCGTCTCGCACCTCTTATCGTAACGTTTTACAACACAAATGTTTTATTATTGCTGTTTATTTGTCACTGACGTTTGAACCATATCTTAATTTGTAGGAGAGAGGTATATCAACTTATTCCTGAATTCTGAACCACAATCTGATTGAAGGTGAGAAATGCAAAATTCGATTGTGCTCATCTGTCAGCATTGTGAATATTTTTGAGGTTGATATTTCTTATTTCCAAGAAAGAGACAGATGTGCAAACTGTTTTTTTAAATCAGTAAAAGTAATTTCATTTTACCGGAACTGAACAAAGATTACTGCTCATTTTTTTCTCCTGTTTTTCTTTTACACTTGCACTTAATTCTCCTCCAGGTGTGTGTTCCCCTGCAGATGAAGACACACATCCGCTGCCAGATACATAAACAGGCCTATTGTATCCAAAATGAACTTGTACATCAAACAGTAAATAAGTGATTGAAAAATGTCTCCATTGTCTTCTTCCAAGAACAGAGTTCATTGCAAGTCAAGATCAGCGTAGGCAACTTCTAAAGTATTTAATACTCAATTTTAGTGGAGGTCGTCTAAAATTATTAGCAAAGGTGAATACTATCACAATATACGAAAGCTTTGTTATAAAGCGGCATAGATGGGACGGAGACGGGCTGATATGCACCCTAGCGTATATCAGTGGTTACAGCTGTTTCTAAGGTTCCTAAATCAGAACCAGTTGAGGTCAGGTGCTTTTTTTTGTCTCTAACTTGCAGAATTTTATCATAATGGAAGCTTAAATTACTAATATGGATTATAGGAGGACGAGGCTCATCGGGGCTGACTGGCAGCGGCTCTTCTAGGCATTGAAGTTAAAAGGCCTGAGGTCAATAGAACAGCGAAATAAAATCCAGATTTAAGGACTCGAGTCACACCAGTAACATGTTTTTTATTCATCAAAGCATTTTCATCTGTTTAGCTACAACGCTAACTAAATGTTTAGCTGCTTGTATAGCGCTCCTAATTATTCCTCATATTAATCATGAAAACCTAAAAACATCTGTTGTAGTGATGCAAAGGTATGCCCACCTCAAACCAGCCATGCATTAAAAACATTACAATGCAGAAAAGCAGCGTAGCTATAAGAGACAAGGATCTGTAGAGTTTATCATTTAACTTCTGCCCTGACGAATCAGCCTCTGATATGAAAACAGGAAATGCAACAGTAAGGAAATATTCTGCTCCGAATATCGAGCTATGCAAACTTAGAGAAGCCTCTTCCAGCTGGGCTGTAAACATGAAGCTGCCCAGCTAAATTAGTATAACAACCGTTTGGCTTGTAAAGTTAACCCAGTAAAGACTCTGCACGGCCGGAGTCTTTACTGGGTTTAAAATTATAGAATCATAATACAAAATAAGTCCAGTTTTTCCTTTTTCATCTTAAAATTGAGGTCAAAACATAGTCAGTTGACATTTCGATCAATAATCCACCCAAGTTGGCATTGAGAAAAACAAACGCATAACTTCATGAGATGAATCTGGCGGCTCATTCAGATTTCAGCAGCAGAACACATACTTAAAGCCAGAAAGCAGGCATGTTGGCAACACTTGCATTTGCAAAATGAAAGTCTGTATCCAATGAGCTCTCAATGGCACCTGACATTTGTGTTTGGACTTTACTACATAAAGTCAAATATTGCAACTTCAGAAACCACAACGCTTAAAACGACTCGAGACATCAAGTCTGAAAGTGCCTTTTTGTAGTGCCAGTTGTGCAAACCAGTGTCTCTGGTTTCCTCACGTCTGCTCAGCGTGTCTTGCACTAAAATGTTATTTCATGGCGGTGTCGAGGCGTATTGTTGCAGTAACAGGGAGAAGCAGGCGGTGCACACGGTCTCCGGGAGGATGGAGGAAGGCAAAGGAAGCTCGTTGCACACGCAGCTCTCACAGAAAACCCCGTGGCAGTTCTTACACTGCTTCTGCAGAAAGAAAACCCCAAATCAACCTCAAACACTTTGACTTTTCTGCATAAAATATTAGAACATGTTTTCATTCATTAAGTCTGAAGTAAAATCAGGGCATTTCTCCAACTCAAACGCTCCAATAAATCAGATAATTACATCATTTAATGATGCAATTATTTTGTAATAACCTACTGAGTCAGGCTAACATCTGCCTATCATTTATAGTTTAGCCCATTAGCAGGATAATATCTGTATAATATCTATACCGTAGCGAGACAATGACTAAATCACGCTTTTCACTAGCTAACGAATTAATAGTTAGATATGTTGGAGCGGCACATTTTAGTTTGGACCAACTGTTGGTTCGAGCTTTGCTGGCACAATGGATGATGAAAGGGTTAAATCGTGGGAGGAGAGGTGTTCTCTAACGTTACTGGAAACATCATTTAAACAATCTTGACCGTCATTTGATAATTGAAGACCAGTGGTAAGCACTGTTGCCTCACAGCGAGATGGTCGCAGGTTAGTCTCCGACTTGTGGCCATTCTGTGAGGAGTTTGCATGTTCTCCCCGTGCCTGCGTGGGTTCTCTCCGGGTTCTCCGGCTTCCTCCCACCACCAAAGACATGCAGCCTAGGCTGATTGGTGACACTAAATCGCCCGTAGGTATGAGTGTGTGTGTGGCTGGTTGTATGTCTCTGTGTTGCCCTGCGATGAACTGGCGGCTTGTCCAGGGTGTACCCCGCCTCTCGCCCATTGACTGCTGGGATTGGCTCCAGCTTGGCCCGCGACCCGATGACGGAATAAGCGGTTGGAAAATGAATGAATGAATGGTAAAAACATCTCTAAGTTGATGTAACGACTAGAACTAATACCCTCTCCTGATTTTTAGTGCCGTTCCATTTTCTAAACTTAATTCAACCCGGCTCAGAATCATATCCCATCCTCATACCTTCGTCTTCAGGAGCGAGTCGTCATCCTCACACATCGTACAGACAGAAGGCTGACTGATCTCCACGTACGACTCGGCCTGCAGAAAATTGTGTCAACTTTATGAATTATAGGATTGTTGGAATATCCTAATACGAGTGGCGTGTGACAGCAATGACTTCATTTAACTCATCTAACCTTTAACCCCTATTTATTACTCCAATTTATAACTAAATCAAATAATAAACAGGCCTATGAAGACAGACATTTTATTTTTGACCTTCGACCTCACCTGTTCATCCTCACACTGTGACAGAGACCTTAGAGAATGAGATAAATAGACGGATATGAAAGGAGAACAGTCTAAAATGATTTAATTTTGACTGGAAGTCGCAGTTCTTGAAACTACTTACAGGCTGGAGCTCAGACTTGTTTTGTCCTCTGCTTCTGGGTGTGACCGCTCATCCTCCCTTTTGTCTAACGGGGACTCTGGGAGCGTCTGTTGATGAAATGCACACAGGTTAAGTGAGGTCAGAGTTATCTTTCACAGAGCATGTTTATGGCCGCAGGCTTACATTTGGCTTGTTCTCCCGGTGTCGACTCGCCCTCTGAGGATTGCTCTGCTGTCTGTACGAGACATTGAACTGCTGCTCGCTCCTCCTCACGCGCTCCTTACGCAGCTCCAGCTCCAGATTAGACCTGAAACAAACCAAACAACTGAACCGTGAACACAATAATCAAACTCCATAAATAAATATATTTTAAAAAGGCAGACATGCAGAATTCATATGATCTTTTGATAGAGGGTTGTTCTTCCAGAGGGGCTGAAGTGTCTGTGAGAATTTAAATATCAGTCTTTCAAGTAAACACAGCACTCACAAACACCTGCTGAAAGAACAGATGCTTCATGTAATTATGTCCAGCGCTTTTGAGTAGATGTAAACAGGGGAGGGGAGCATTTACCCCTCTATGTCCCCTTTGGAAGGGTCATGAACACGACCTTGACCTCTTTCTTACAGATATTGTTTTGCTGTGAATGAAAGTATAAACCTAACCAAATCTGGGTTTCCACACCCTGCCTTGAATGAATGTGTGGTTTTCAGCTCTACCGGCCTTAACCTTCAAATTAAAAGCACGTCACCATTGAGCCAGTCCTTACCTGTGTTTCCTCAGCTGTGCCACCTCTACCTGCAGACTTTCGATTTTGTCTCCAAAGTCCTGTTTGAAGAGCCGGTTGGCCTCCAAAGCCAGATCCCGCTCTCGCTCAGCTTGTTTGCATCTAGTTTGGGGGAGGGGGGGGGGGGGGGGGGGGGGGGTGCGTGTAAACTTATGGTACATTGAAAACTGAATGAAAAATAGAAACATGGTTGGAAAGAGGAAAATTAAATACAAAAATAATTAAAAGGATCAGGAGTCTGAGGACGGGAACTTGATGAGGACAACAGGAAAACCAAAGAAGATGAAGCAGGCGCTGCTTGTTTAATGTTTTATTAGCCTAGTGGTTACGACAGTTTACACCAATGTTATGTTCACATACAATTCAAAATTAAGAAGTTAGTTTTGCTCTTCTTGGCTGGTTTTGCTCCTGGCCTACACTAGACCTTAGATCACCAGATGACAACACTGGACATCAGTCCCTACATTAATTCATAGCCTGAATTTTTGTATTCTGTCCGTCTTTATTCGTCGAGAATGTTAAAGCGCACGCTCCGGGAGGGGCCGAATTCTTTGGAACAACATTCCAGTAAGACCACAACCACCCATACAACCCGGATGCGTTCATGAACACATCGGTCTATTAAGACTGTCCACAGTGGGAGTTCTGATGTCTTCTCATGTTAGCCTTTGCCAGAAAGCATTAATCTGAAAGAAATGTCCACCAAACAAAAGTAGAAATCCGCTGTGGTAAATGTACATCGGTCAGAGAACACGAGTACTCCACGCTACCCGAAGCTGATGCTGGAGAATCACTGCAGGAGGTTGTGGGAAAATGGTTTTATTTTCAACAACAAAGGAGCATCGTACAGAAAAGGTAACGTCCTAGTTTGATTATTTGTAGATTAGGCAGGGTTGTATGTAATATTGAGGTTTATCAAAGGGAGAAGCTGCTACTGCAGCTGCAGCAGCTTCCCTGCTGCCGAGTTCAGGTTTCTGGCCTGCTTCACCAAATGTTTCTCACTAATTCAACGATTCAAAAGATGAATGAGAAGAAAAGAATAAAGACAAGGACGGTGGAGAAGGGAAAAACAAGACAATGTTTTTTTTTTTTTATGGGTATATCATTTAATAATAATCTCTGGTGAGTGTGGAGAAGTGTCCTCACCTGGTCTCCATCTGTTTGACGGTCCCCGTCATCTGGCTTATCTTGTCCTCCAGGCGAGCGATGGCTTCACCTTTCTGTTTAGAGCCGGCATCGACGCTCTGATGAGAAGCAGGAGCCATTTCAGTGAACCGAAAGGACACACACACACACACTAGACAAGGGACAGCTCAAACAAAAATAAGTAATTGTGGAAACAATTAAAACATTACTATAAATGATGTTTAGTTTAAAATCTTTCAGGTAGAAACCACGTAAAACCCACGTCTGATACACATCAGATGAACTGAAGTGTGAATTATGGTCACAACTGTAAAAAATATTTTTTAAATGAAAAGCTGTTTTAAGACAAAAGTCATGCTATTTAAAACAAATATAATTTAAAGCAGTAAAACCTTAAAACTTACATTATAGCTGGTCCTCACTTAACGGCGTAACGATTTTGTCGTTAAATGAAACCCCCGTTTACGACAACTTGGTCGACATACGTATAAATGACCTAAACTTATGCAAATATATTATTATTTTTGACCACACAAAATGTTTATACCTGCACATGCTGGTGTGTACGTACACACAACTCCACAGCCAGTGTATTCCGATTGTCGTAACAGCGATTCCTTGCTAAACACAGAAATTTGGGAAAGCCCGTCGTAACTCAGAGTCGGCGTTAAACTAGGACCATCTGTCTCTATGTAGACACAGTTAAGACACAGCAAATGCTGCTTAGGACCAAGCTTTCATAGAATGAACTCGAGTAAGGGGATTACATTTTGAAGTTATGTTCCGTAAAGCAGGCACAACAGCCGGTAATAAAGTGGTCAGCACGCTGCAGACTTGGATGGGAGTCGGGGGGAGCAGACGCCACCTCTACCTGTGACTTGTGGCTGAGCTGTTGATTGATGACACGAAGGTCTTCCAGCTGCTGTCGGAGCTCAACCAGGGCGTCCTGCTTCTCACAGATGTCTTTCTCCAGCATCTTCATGGACAGCTCCATCTCTTGCTTCATCCCGATCTGCACCTCCAGCTCCTTCTCCACGTCCTGCTCAGAGAAAATCTTGATCTTCGGAGGCAGGCTTCAGAAGAGCGCCGACATTATATAAATGGACACGCAAGACACCCATCTTGACATGACATGATATTATTTCAACCTTGGAGAAGAAAAGCAACGTGTACGAACTATGAAACGCACCAATCGAAGCAGAGTCTCCTCTTTGAGCTGCTTGCGAGTTTCACCCAGCACCTGCCCGTCTGGCGCCGAGTCACTTCTTATAGCCTGCAGGAAAGAAAACATGCAGTTAAAAAGGTTTTTAATTCAAGTACAAATGTATATTGTACACAGTTTTCTGACTTCATTCAGGTACTGCCGTAGGGAAATCTACTTAATATGTGGGCTCTTTGGCAAAAGTGATTATTAACCTCAATGACATCCGGCTTTATTAAAGGTGAAAGAATTTTAAAAATCAACATCCTGGATTATTATTCTTTTTTTAAATCAGAAAATAAGCAACAGAGTAACGTATAGATTAAATACCATAAACATATATACATGCACAATCTGTATGTCGCTAATGTACTGCATATCAACTAAACATTTGTTTATTTGTTTACAGCGTGTGTTCAGAAAGCTAAACCTTCCCATTAAATTTACTGCACAATAATTTGGAATTTACAGTGTCTAGATGACAATTCCCAAGAAAAAGTTTTACTTTCTGTTTCAAAGAGAGAAAAGAGTGATGATGCATTCACCTTCCTGGACTCCAGCTGGTACGAGCTCTCCTTCACTCTTTCAACATCTTCCTGTAAAGTGATGATCCTGTTGTTCGCCACAGCGAGCTGCGGAGGCAACAGAAGAGACAGGAAGGCCAATGATAGTTTTAAATAAACGTGAGATTCCCACTGTGCGGTTGAGCTCTGGATGACCCTTCACCTCTTCTGTTAGCTTCGTGTTGGACTTTTCCAGAGCATCCACCTTGGCCTGGAGGTTGTTTACTGATGCACTATACACAAACACGGCATCAGTTAGTCAACTTAACCAGGTGAGACGATTGAAGGCAGGCGGTCACTGTGACAAACCTTAAATGTCTGTTGAGCTCTTCCACGTAATTCTTTTGATCGAGAATCGCTGTGATCTGACCGTCGCTGAAGGACCAGACAGAGAAGGACACTCGGATTATTTTGGAAAGCCATGTTATATTTCCTTAAATGGATGCCACGGCTTTGCATGCTGTAACAATGATTGGCTCTAACACCGTAAAAGACCTCTATTTTTGTTCTGTTTGGTTTTCTGACAAATTTGGAGTCAAAATGCCCGGATTTAGCAGGTTGGAGTAAAAACAGCACAAATTAATTTTGAGGAATTTAGATTTAATATCTTTGGGGGGTTTTTTGTGACAAAATGATACACTGAATGAAAACTGTAACGATGGATATTCTAACAGGCTTTTGAAAATTACCTTCTGGTCTTTAAACCAAATTAATAAAGGAAAATAGAAAGATTAGTTTCTGCTGTATGAAGCTGAAACGCGAACTGACCAACTCATTAACTGGACAGACATATTTTGTAGGTCCAGTCAACCAGCTGTCATGTACGTAGTTAAACACAGTGTTCGGAATGAACACTAATACATCGATAAAAGAAAAAAGAATCCAATTCCCAGCGCTCCTCCAGACCGACGCTGCCGGATGGAAACACTGAGGTTAAAGACCAGCAGGCGGCGCTCACCCCTCGACACTCTTACTGCTGTGTCCACCATCCTTGAGGTACATTGAAAAGTCAATCACGCCGACCTGCAGAAGTAATTCAACAAGAAACCAATATCAAGTCAAGCCATTCTGCAACATTGATGTCAAACCAGGGAAAAGCGCAAAGATAACATGACTGCATGCTGCTTCTGGAAGATCCCCAATAAATGTCTGAGTCTGTACTACCGCGACTTCACGAGAGGTTTTCAACCGAGCACCTGTGAGTCCAGATCCTCTCCCTTCATGCACAGGTTGGCATCAATGACGTTTAGCCCAACAAGCAGCCCGGCGATGACGGCGCCTTCTTCCTCCATCATCAACGCATTGGGCTCGTAGAATTCACTGCAGAGAACAGTCCGAGTTAGAGAGACTGATTTGAAATGCCGCCGAGTCCCAACGTGGCATGGTAGGAGCAAACCTGAGCAGGTCCTTTCTGTTAATGATGGTCTTCATGTAGTCCGACAGTTTCTTCTGCATCAACGCCAGTCGTAACCAGGCGCGACCTCTTCCAAGAGGCGTTCTGGAACGAAACGGGAGCCACAGTTAGCATCAGGCAAAAGGACTCGCTCCCTTGCAATCAAATCTTCTCATGGAACCGTTTTGTGCGCAGCAATGTCAAGCGCAATGACATCAACAAAATCTTCGGTTATGATGAAATCTGCGGTTTTCAGGGATCGACAGACCGGACTCACTTTAGGCCTGGCAGGTCTTTGACACTGGCGGTGATCTCCCCCGCCTCAGGCGTCAGCTTCTCAACAAGCTCCAACGCCCCCCAGAATGACTTGTTCTGCCCCAGGAAGGTCTTCTTGGCTGATTATTGAGGAAAAAAAGATTATTTTATAGGGATATGGTCACTAACTCAGAGTTGACATGAATTTAAAGCAGTGTACAAAGATTGACAGTAACTGTATCAGTCATTTTTATTCCTTTTACCTGCCTTCTTCTTGGTTTGTTCAATTACAAAAAAAATCCTCAAAATGAAACAAATACAGTACGTGGATTTTATTAATATTCTGAGACTGAACTATAATATAAGTTTTATGCAGCATCAAATTTCAATCTCCAATCTGTGTAGACTCATAAGATCCTGCAAAAATCAAACAACAGTGCAGCGTGGTCTCGGCATACTTTTCAACCCATGTTTCAGACAGTGCTCCATCACAACAAAGAACTGCTGGAGAGGTGCGTAATCAGAGTCCAGCGTGCGCCCGAGGTTGAGCGCCGACTCGATCAGTCCCTTGATGCTCAGTTTGGCCATGTTCATCAGGTTCAGCCTTTCAATCGCGATGGGATCCTTGGGATCTAAAACAGGACAACAGAAAGACAGATAAATGCCCTCAGGGTCCTTGTAATGACACATGAACCGTTATGGGGTCACAGCAGGAAGCATTCAAAAGTAAATAACTTAACCACAAAGGAGGTTTGCTTTCATTTGGAAAAAGGAGAAACAAAACCAGTAAGTTTCCATTGGAAAGTTGGAAAAGTTAAAATGATTTAATCTGCAAGTGAAACCTAAAAAACAGCCAAAATGAAACACATTTAAATATGGATTTAGAACAAACAGGAAGCTTGGAAAGAGAAAAGGGTTCAGCTAGGAAGACGTGGCTTTATCTAATAAATCAAACACTCAATTATCAAAATGATGAATATATGCATTTATGCCTGCTCCATCTCGTATGTTAGTAGTTAACAGAGGCTGAAAGGGCCTTTAGCAGATGATCTTGTTTAAATTATTAATACATCCGTACAGTCAGGCTGAGTTTGTATTCAATCAGGCTGGTTAGAGCGCAGCGCTAATAATTCCAAGGTCGCAGGTTCAATCCTCCTGTGTGCCAGTCAGCATGTTGTCCACTTAACAGAGGGTCAGTAGTTTGAGTCCCAGTCAACAAATCCTTGAGCAAGATACTGAACCCAAACATGCTGACTGCTGCCTCTCAGCGTTGGCCAGATACAGAAAAAAAGGATCAAATAAAAACATGTGTGTGTGTGGGGGGTGGGGGGGGGGGTATTCTAAGAGAAAAATAGTTGCAGTATAGCAGATACCGGATGGAAAGCGTCAACATCTGGTGCTGCCTGAATCAAATAGGACACAAGTATACAAGCACTGGAAGAAATAATATAGTACTAGCAACGTCACACCAAGTATTTCTATAGCCAGTAAATGGACAGATGAAGTCAGATGCATTACTTCAGTTAAAAAGTAATAGAAAGTCAGCATGAAATTTGGTCCGTCGTGCTTTTTACATTGCATTTCTAATTGTTCTGCCTTTAATAGAACTCATCATGATGATTAAAGATAAATAGAACAAATTAAGACAGCAATCCGGAACCCACTACACAAAAATAAAACCATAAAAACTAATGACGTGTGTGAGAAAGGGACATTCCAAAATAAATGTCGTGTTAGATTTGGGCACAAACAGCCGAACTGGTCTGAAAATGTCAATATCAATACTCTGTAATCAAGAATAATAAACGCAGCACAAAATATGACACTTTGGATCATACCAATGGTTCCTGACATCGGCTGCCTCGTATACAACCTGCCAAATCCATCTGCTGCGCGCTGGAAGAAGGCGTGGCAGGAGACGAGGAGGACTGAAGTCTTACAGGACAGCAGATATTTTCTTTGAAAAGCAAAACCATCAAACTAAAGCACAAATCTCTTCTATTCAAGTCACCGGTTCACACCCAGATATAAATATCTGAATTCAGCCACTTCCTGTCTCACGTAAAAAAAATAAAAGTCTAAATCAACAACAGGCGTGTTTCCTTTGTGCTGTCATTTTCCTTAAGATTAGAAAGTAAACAGAATGTAACATCAACTGGTGTACTCTAGCTAACATGATTTACTGGAAGCCAAGCGGCGCTCAAAACAAAACAACGTCCAGATTGTTTTGTTGCTCGCGCCTGCCTTTTTTTTTTTTTTTTTTACTAGCCAGGTCGTCCTGCTGTGCGACTCTCACGTGTCCAGCGGTCGGCTCTGATCAAGCCACAGCTGGAATGAGACACATTAGCACAGTTGACTAGATAAAATGAATGCTGCCTCAGGACTGTGACTCACCACGCCCTAGCAGGCATCACTATGCCAACGAACATGGATGCTGAGCTAGCCTCTCGCATTACCTTCATGGGCCGGCTCTGGGTCCGGGGTGAGGGAGATGTCGTTGAGCTCGCGAAGGCAAAGCCACTCGCCATCGACAGACACGCGAAAGTTGCAGAGATAAATGGTCTCCCGAGCCGCCTGGGTGATCTTGTCTGTGGTGGGCGTCGGGGTTTCGCTCTGAGGCGTCAGATCAGACATGATGACTCAGCTGATGCGAGGCCAATCCGACACCACCAATGGAGAAATAGCGCAGTAGCTTCGGTACCAGTAAAGGGTCCCCAAAAAAATCCACAGTCAAACAGAACAGGAAGTCAGAGGATGGAACGAGAGCGTCAGAACCAAATGAATCAAGGGCCCGCCAGCTGGTTTCAGCAGGTGCTTGAAAGGAAGCCGCTTTTCCTCCTCTTTATGTCTGCATCCTCCCCTCCTCCTTGTTGAGAATGGCTACCGTGCTCTCGCCACCGCTTCAGTCTTCCTTTGTGCAGACCGCGGATTTAAAATACAAAAGAGGACCTTCCTGAAAAATCACATCCCTCTGGTCCGCTTAGCCCCAGTTCCCTGATCGGACTGCCTGTGCACCGCAGTGAATGCACTGGGTGGGTGTTGACCAAGATGGCTGACAGCAGTGCAGTCAGGCAACACGGAGTCACGTGAGGAGATGGTGCATGCGTAAAAAAGAGTGTGTGTGTGTGTGTGTGTGTGTGTGTGTGTGTGTGTGAGGGGGGGGAGGGGGGTAATGATGAAACAGATCAACCCTTTCCTCGTAACATGGATTGTAAATGACAATCATGTCTACCTTTGAGATCAATGGCGCTTCATTACCTTTTTCCCCACAAATACAAATACAACACCCGGAATTTCCCATTATCATTCATTGATTAGTGCATTCCTAAATAAAATGACCTAAAATTTGTGAAAGCGACCAACACCTCCCAAGGCCAAAGGTAACACTGAACACACAAGTTAGTCTGAAGGAACTCACATTATATATATATATGTTGTGAGATGTGGATGCGTGTGTGTGTGTGCGCGCGCAGCCGGAGCGAAAGGAAAGTGAGTGGAAGAGAGAGAGAGAGAGAGGGGGCGTGTTAGGAAGCGAGGGACAGAACGAGGAGAGAGACGGAGATATCGATAGAGGAAAAGGGAGGCTTGTTTTGAGTGCAATATAGAATAAAGTAGCTTCAGCAATTCAGCACGTCTGGCGTCCTGTATTGCTGCAATTCAGCCCTCTCCCCCAGCGTGAAGAAGTCGGGAGGTTAACCCCGGAGGACGAGCTGCCCCCCGGCCCTGGAGAAGACGTCTCCCCGGTGTCTCCCAACCAAGGTTCGGAGACCAGAACCGGAAAGGTTTAACATTGGCGACCACGAAGGGACCCTCACGCTGCAAAACGAGGGGTGAGCAGCAAAATAAAAGGACGAGTGAAGCCGAGTGACTGCAATAAACTGTGATAGCAGCGTAGCTAAGCTAGCACGACAATGGCGACCTCTCGCTATCCTCCCGATTATTACGGACAAGAAACAAATCATTCAAACCCGTTCATGTCGCTAGCCACTTCTCAAGACAATGAACGACGTTCTTTGGAAGCTTACGGACGCACGGACGGAAGATCATGCGAACATTATAACCCATTTCGGTGTGATGAAACCTGCGCTAACGCTAACGCTAGCGCTAATGCTAACGCCAACGCACGTGTTGATGGAGAAGACCTGTTCGCTCCCGTTGTCAGTCCCGCTCAGTTTTCCCCTAGAAACCCCTTTGCCAGTGCCCACATGGGAAGTTTTGTGCATAGCACACCAGCTACCTCCAAGCCAGATGCTAGCACGCTCCCCCTGATATACCCAGAAGAGAGGGTTAAACATGGACATTCCCCATCGAGCCATTCCCATGATTTATCTCCACATAAAAGTCGCTATGTGCCCCATCAGTCTCCTCCATCAGACAGTGTTGAGGACTACGACTCCAGAGAGAGAGTTCCCACTCTCCATCCTGGCCAGTATGACGGCAGCACGCCATGGAGAGAGTTTCTGCACAGGTTTGAGGGCTGCGCCGAGGCGAATCACTGGTCAATAAAGACAATGGCCATTCAGCTGAAATTTAACCTTGTGGGAGCTGCAGGCGCCATCGTCTACAGAAACCCTCGCTCATCCAAATGGGACTACCGCCGCCTGCTGGAGGAACTCGAAACTGCATACGGCCCCTCTTCAGATCACGCAGCGGTCGTGGCGGTGGAGCTGAGGCGAAGAGTTCGCAAGTCGGGTGAGGCTCTTCATGTGTTCAGAGACGATATTTATGGGAAAGTAGCTGTGGCTTATGGTGATTGGTCTGAGGCCGAACAAGATGCTATAGCTGTTGAAGTATTCACGAATGGCCTGGGCGATGCAGAGCTTGTCCAAAGACTGTTGGAAAAACGTCCAGCTACGCTAGCCAGAGCTTATGAGATAGCCCACCGCCATGAAACCACAAAGAGAGCTGCATTCTACGTCACTAGTGCCATGCAGCCCGCCCGCAACCTCACTGCTCAGAGGTCCCACACAGCTGTTGTCAGAGAAAGTGATGAGAAAGAGACAGTAACCAGTGCTACACCTGCAGCCCGCCGCTTACCCAGCAGCTTTGTTCCGTCCACGTTTACAAAGACGCCAAAGCATCAAAAGAACTTTAAAAGGGATGATATCCGCTGCCATAACTGTAATCGTTGGGGTCATAAGCAAAGCCAGTGCTTGTCCCCTCTGAGAAATGCAAAGACTTTTGTGCCGAGCACCCCCCCGGGAGGCTCCACTGTGCTCCACCTTAAAGGCCAGAACCGTGAAATGAGCATCCGCCTGAGCATATGTGAACTAGAGGTGTGCGCAGTCTTGGACAGTGGAGCGCGGAGGAGTGTGCTGCCCCTTCACTATTATAATGCCGTTCATCAGGACATGAGACCCCCGCTTCTGTCATCCAGGGTTGAGACTTTGCTTGGGGTGGGCCCTGGAGACGTGCCGGTGCTTGGCGAGGTCAAAATACCTGTCAATATTCACAACCGTCAATTTGAAGTGGACTTCCTTGTTGCAGACGTAGCGAGCAATGAAGTACTTCTTGGCCACCCGTTCCTGACCCAAGCTGAAGCCCGCCTTGATTTTGGCGGGCATCGTATCGTCCTGTTTGGGGAAGAAGTGCCTTACTTTCACCCAGAGACTGCCCCAAAGTCGCGAGCTGTGAGACTAGCCAGAACGGTCATAGTTGAACCTGGACAAGAGTACTTAGTCAAAGGAACTGTGCAAACCAAAACTACGCACGGAGATATGATGCTCAGCCCCACAAAAGGCTTCGTGGAGAAGCACAAAGTCCTCATTGCAAGAGTTCTGGTCAACGCTCAGCACTCCAGCATTGTCCCGCTACGCCTTTTCAACCCTGGTAACAAAGCTGTCACTATAAGAAAAGGCGCCATTGCAGGCCTCCTTCAGCCAGCCGAAGTTCTGCTCCCATCCAGTGAACCTGTTGCAGCGGACTTTACAGCTGGTTCCCCTGCGGTTCCCCAGCACCTCCAGGAGCTCTATGCTCAGAGTTCCGCAGAACTTGGTGCCCATGAAAAAATGGAACTGTCTAACCTGCTATGTGCCTATGAAAGTGTCTTTTCTAAGGGAGCTGGTGATCTGGGCCGGACCAGTCTTGTGCAGCACGACATCATCACCCGGCCTGGACCTCCAGTGAAGCAGCCCCCGCGTCGGATGGCTGGAGAAAAGCAGCAGCACGCCGACCAGCAGATCTGTGAGGGCCTGCAAAACGACATCGCCACCCGCAGCCACAGCAGCTGGGCCTCACCGATCGTGATGGTGCGTAAGAAAGATGGAACTTACCGCCTTTGTGTTGATTACAGGGCGCTCAACGAACGCACCATCACCGACGCGTACCCGCTGCCCCGTATCCAAGACACACTGGACACTCTCGCCAACGCCAAATGGTTCAGCACCTTGGACCTGGCCTCCGGTTATTGGCAAGTAGAGCTAACGCCACGAGCTCGTCGTGCAGCTGCCTTTTGCACGCGAAGTGGACTATTTGAGTGGAATGTCATGCCGTTCGGCTTATGCAATGCGCCGGCGACGTTCCAACGTCTGATGGACCGCGTTCTGGCTGGCATGCAGTGGGAGACCTGCCTCGTCTACTTGGACGACATCATCGTGCTGGCCAAGGATGGGCCTGAGATGCTGCAACGACTGGGCCAAGTTTTCCAGAGGCTTAAACAGGCAAACCTCAAACTTAAACCAGCCAAATGCTGCCTGTTTCGCCGCCAAGTTTCCTATCTGGGTCACATTGTATCCGAGCACGGTGTGGCTACTGATCCCAAGAAAGTTGAGAAAGTGCAAGCTTGGCCCGCTCCCACATCAGTCCAAGAGGTGAGACGGTTTATCGGTCTCGCATCCTACTATAGGAGATTTGTGAAAGATTTCGCCTCCATTGCCGAACCATTACACAACCTGACAAAGAAGAACGCACGCTTCCAGTGGCACGCTGAACACCAAACCGCCTTTGACGCCCTCAAGCAACGCCTCACTGCAGCCCCTGTCCTCGGCTATCCACTGGACCATGGTGAACTGATTCTGGACACAGATGCTAGTGACACAGGCATTGGTGCTGTCCTCTCACAGATGCAGGATGGAGCAGAACGCGTGTTGGCATATGGCAGCCGCAAACTAGCTAAAGCCGAACAGAACTATTGCGCTACGAGACGTGAGCTGCTGGCCATTGTTGATTTCACATCACATTTTCGACAGTACCTGCTTGGCCGATCGTTCAAAGTACGTACTGACCACAGCAGCCTGCGCTGGCTGACGCGCATGAAGGAGCCAGAAGGACAATTGGCCCGGTGGCTGGAGAAGCTGGCGGAGTATGAGTTTGAGATCATTCATCGCCCTGGTCGTTTACACACTAATGCTGACAGTCTCTCCCGCAGGCCCTGCCGCCAGTCCTGTCCTTGTAATCTGCAGGACCCCGTCTCACCGCCGAGGGCCACCAGGCACCAAGCTATCCAGTGTGATTTGGACTCCGCTACCAGTTCCCTGTTGCTGAGTCCGGTGGGGGTGAAGACAGACCAAGCAAGCGTGGTTGTGAGTCCGGTGGGGGTGGAGACAGCCCAAACAAGCGTGGTTGTGAGTCCGGTGGGGGTAAGCGCAGACAACCAACCCAAAACAGAGACTATTTATGTGGCAAGCACTAACGAGACAACACTTTTTCCTGGCTGGACTATGGAGGAGTTGCGCCAGGCCCAAGCCACTGATATAGACATTGCACCAATCAGAGCTTGGTTTGAGGCCAGCAGTGAGCGCCCGTCCTGGACCACAGTCTCCCCATGCAGCCCAGCCACCAAAACATACTGGAGTCAATGGAAAAGGCTGTATTTCAGAGATGGAGTTCTGGTTCGTCGGTTTTACTGCTTAGACGGCACACAGTTCTATCCCCAAATTGTTCTGCCTCGCAAAATGCAACCTGATGTTATGCGCCACATGCACGAGGGGCCAGTAGGTGGGCATTTTGGTATTGAAAGGACTGTTGTCAGGCTTCAGACCAGATATTACTGGTACCACATGAGAGAAGATGTCGCCCTCTGGTGCCAGACTTGTACTAACTGCGCATGCAGAGCCAGACCCCACAAAACTCCACAAGCACCCATGGGCACAGTCAGAGTCGGGGCCCCCATGGAGCGCATTGCACTGGACATTATGGGCCCGCTCAATGAGACAGAGCGCAAAAACAGTTATGTGCTAGTAATACAGGACTACTTTACAAAATGGACGGAAGCGTTTCCACTTCCAGATGAAAAGGCAGTGACTGTGGCGCAGGTTGTCGCAACAGAATGGGCGTGTCGCTTCGGAATGCCTCACTCTTTGCACAGCGACCAAGGGCGCAATTTTGAATCAGGGGTATTTCAGGAGATGTGTCGTCTGTTCGGCATTGAGAAGACTCACACGACGCCTTTCAGACCGCAGTCTGACGGCCAAGTCGAACGTTTCAACGCCACCCTTCAAAAGATCCTGGCCGCAACTGCTGAACGCTGTCATTGGGATTGGGACCTGATGATCTCATATGCAGTTATGGCCTACAGAGCGACCAAGCACAGTGCTACCGGTTTCACACCCAACTACATGATGTTTGGCCGCGAGATAAGCGAGCCAGTGGACCTTGTGGCTGGTTTGCCCCCGGACTGTGACCGTGCACCTTCAGCCCCAGAGTTTGTGCAACAGATGCGCGAGCGGCTGGAGCTGGCTCATAACATCACCAGAGAAGCCCTCGGTGAGTCAGTTACGCGTGCAAAAAGACAATATGACAAAAATGCTTGCCACACCCATTACAACGTTGGAGACGCAGTGTGGTACCTCATCAAAGGAACACGGCATGTTAAAAACAAAGTCAAAAAGTTCCTTCCCTCCTATGAAGGACCATTCTTTGTCATGGGCCAGTTAGACGATCTTGTCTATCGGATTCAAAAGAGCCCCAGAGCCAGAGTCAAAGTCGTCCATCATGATCAACTGAAACACTACCGCAGCCGTGAGCCGCTGGACAACGCCTGGGCCCTGGATCAAGCCCAGGGCTGGACACCTGCTGAGATCGTCCCGCCAGCTATCGACAACAACCCAGCGGACGAGGACCTCGGCTTGCACAGCCTTTTCTCTGCTGTCTCCAGTGACAGCTCCAGGGACGCCCGGCCGTCCGCGTCACCTGCCCACGACTCCCTTTTGCTCGGGTCTCTTCCATCCACTCCTTCCCATGTGATGCTTGACCATGGTGGGGGTGTGGTGGGAGAGCCACACAATCAGACTCATCGCGTGTCTCGGCCCAGACGTCAGCGCAGAGCACCGAACCGGTACGGAGACTGGGTCACTGAATGAGTTACCGAAGATGTTTCAGCACTAGAGATTTACGGTTTATATATTTTTTTTATATACTCTAGTCTAGTTTTCTAAATTACCTTTTTCAGTGTTCATTGTTCAAAAGAAAAAAAAAGATGAAGCAACAATGCTTTTACATGATTGCACTTTCCATTTTTGAAGACATGTTGCCATATTGTGACCTGCCCATCTGTATAGGCCTATACAGTCCCTTTGGACACTGCTAGCTCTTCAGGTGTTAGGCCTAAATGTATAGAGCTTGTGTACCAGTTGGTTGGATGGAATGGCTTTATTACATGTTGCCAGTCCATGGTGGGGGTAGTGTTGTGAGATGTGGATGCGTGTGTGTGTGTGCGCGCGCAGCCGGAGCGAAAGGAAAGTGAGTGGAAGAGAGAGAGAGAGAGAGGGGGCGTGTTAGGAAGCGAGGGACAGAACGAGGAGAGAGACGGAGATATCGATAGAGGAAAAGGGAGGCTTGTTTTGAGTGCAATATAGAATAAAGTAGCTTCAGCAATTCAGCACGTCTGGCGTCCTGTATTGCTGCAATTCAGCCCTCTCCCCCAGCGTGAAGAAGTCGGGAGGTTAACCCCGGAGGACGAGCTGCCCCCCGGCCCTGGAGAAGACGTCTCCCCGGTGTCTCCCAACCAAGGTTCGGAGACCAGAACCGGAAAGGTTTAACATATATATATATATATATAAATAAAATCATATAAAATAACTTTTAATTGTCAGTGTAATTAGGCTAATCTTCCTGTGCGTGTGAAAGCTTTAAACGTAGCTGACAAAAGTAGACTTTAACACGGACAAAGGGATTAAGTGACGCTAGCTAAGAACTAGCCAGAGCTAAACATCACGTGACCGGAAGGACAGCGTCGCAGTGGGAGGTGCGCGTCTTGTTGACATCAGTTAAGCTCGCTGCCACATATTTACATAAACTGATTATCCGATGCTTGAGTCGTTTCGACAGCCTTGCAAATAAAGTTGAGATTGGCCATTGGCTGACGATGAAGGTTATGTTAAAGCTAATCTTAACGTAAATCAAGCCATCCTGAGTTATCAACCATATTTATGAGCGGAAGGGAGCTAATAGCATCCAACAGCTAACAACAATATAGCTAACGTAGAAGTTCAAGTAGTTTGGGTAGAATGACGTCACCTAGCGTGGTAACCAGGACTTCATTTGTACTTACTTCGGCGCTTTGACTCAATTCTTTCAATCCTGAAGTCATACTGCCGAAGCGGGGAGGGCGTGAGCGACACCGGCTTGCCATGTATCAAGTTCGATGAGTTTAAAGCCTCCTTAAAATATATCACCGAAGTCGGAGAGAGAGTCTCCTCCGGACTGTCAGCGTGCCCGTTTTCACCGGAGGAATTGTGTCTCTTGGAGCCTGAAGCCTCGGTAGATGACGGGAGAGGAGCAGGTCCAGGCGGCTCCGCCATCCTCTCATGTGACTCGAGAGGCTGTCAGGCAGCGGACAGCGAGCTACGAGCGGCTAGCAAAGGCAGCGACGCTAATCCGAATCGCGCAGACCAGCTCGTTTACTCTGGAATGTTTCCGGTCATCACTTCACCACAAGTCTGACCCGGAAATAGCTATTCGTTAGCATTTTGGGTCATGTTTTCTTTTAGCCAATGTCGAGAGAGCTTTTGCGACGTCAGCGATCTTCGCCCATGATCATAACCAGAGACTGCACAAGAAGGGAGATGAGTGGCGCCGGATCCGGGCTCCTCCCGTGATGCATTGCGGCAGGAGCTCCGCCTGTTCCTGTGTTTGTCAGCGCTGACGTCACCCTGGAGGAGCTAGAACGCAGAGCTACCCAAGAGACTGGGATCAAATACTCTCGTGTTGTTTTGGAACACAAAATGATAGTTAATTTAGTGATGTGGAAATGAAGAGAAGGTGTGCCCACAGGTGTGAATGGGTGTGAGAGGGACTAAAACAACTCTACAATAACCAGGTCCAATGCATTGCTCCTTCGTGGTTAATGTTAAAATGTACGCTGTCCCTGTATAAATATATGAAATTAAATAACCAAAACCAAAATCTTTGTGCCAAGGTGGTTACATTTTCTTTTGGTGGCAAAGCATTTTATTGGAGGCCATTTTAGATATTTTTTAAATTTTGGCCCATAAACGGTTAATATTGTAGTTCATTTGTTCTTCAAGAGTGAGAACATTGCCGCACATGTAATACCCAGAATGGACAAAGGGAGGCGATGGAGGTACAGTGTTTAGGAATATAACAGCAGGCGTTAAAAACAAAGATGCTTTGCCTCCAGACGTTTTCCTGACCTTTGTCCTGAGAAGCTGCACTTTTAGAGTCTGACATTTATAAAAACAGTCTGAAACTATACTAGATATAGTTTCCCATCTAAACTTTTAATATGCATTTCCAAGCTTTTGAATGTCAGAGTTAATTTAGTCTCACAAAATAAGATATAATGTTTAAGGTTTCGTACCTGTCAAACTGAAGAAGGGATAGTAACGTAAAATAACTGGCTCTTCTATATAATCAGACGGTTGTCAGACGGACTTTTCATTTAATCCCAGTGAATGAGTGCCTCACACAGAAGACCACTACTGTATAATTTCTACAAATCCCAGTCTATGTCACATGATATCATGACACAAGTTATACATACTTTCTCTAGGGGAGGGGTGCGCCCGAAGAGACAAAAACAAGCTGCTCTGATCTGTGTCTTGTGTTCTTTAGGCACAGATTAGTAGTGACACGAAGACTGCAACACTGACTGAGTTAGTCGACCCACAGATCACAAGAAATACCACCAGCAGGGAGATGCATGATGCCTCCTCCACCCCATCACCACCATACAACCATCATCTCAGGAACTACAAATTAAGTCTTAAATATACAGTTAAACCTGAAAGTGGCATGTGCACAATTATTCCAACCCTTTGCAAACTATCACAGTCTATGAGACAGATGACGATTAACTCTGGGAAACCATCCAAACAGATGCATTATTCAATAATAACATTTCACAAATAACAATGCAAAAAGGTTTTAAGGGAAATCTAAAAAGAAAAGTATGAATTTATATAAAAGTATAAAAATTAATTCATTTGAATATGTACATGGAAAATACAACACTAAAATTTGCAAGGAGATATTGGGATACAAGGGTACATAACAAATTCACTGTTTGCTCAGGAGTCACGAGAAAACAGGAGTTATGATGTGTCTTGAAGAATTCCAGAGAAAGGAGAAGGTGGAGCTTCACATCAAATGTGCAAGCTGGCACAAAATAAAACCCATTGATAAGTCTTAAAGAATCAAAAAATGCATCATATCCAAATAGCCCCATCCATCTAACACATAGTATAGAGAGGCCATATTTAAAATCATCCCCCCATGAAAATAACTTTAAAAAAACATGAAATACAAATGAAAATGCTGATACAGATGTTTGCTTTATACACCCATGTATGAGGGACGGTCCCTGCCCATACTAACTTGTCTTAGATATTTTGTATGATGTTAACCTTAAAAATATTATGTGTTTTGGATGAAAACATTGTTTTGAGAACAATGCCAACTTGTGGAAAATGTAAGTAGCAAAGACAAAAACAGAAGACATCCATCTTTTTATTTAGGCTGTGGCATGCTGTAGTTAAAGCAAGATCTTTTTTCTTTTGCTAATATAATTTGCTCATATTGAGTGTCATTTGCCCAGCACAATAAAAACAAGTATACTTATTTTTTCCGAAGGCTACATAACTGGTACCAGTATGATTAAACCTCATAAAGCTGCCCAGTTTAAAGTTTTACCTGCTACGTTTGTTATGTGCTCCACAACTCTTACAACTACCGACTGCGACTTTGTGTTATCTTACTCATTCTGTTCATTGCATCATTTGCTACTTCCAAACCTGTAAAGTAGGAGGATGAGGAGAAGAACCTGCAGGAATACAAGGAGGAAGTGACCTGGCTCAAAGACCTCCTGAAGAAGGAGCAAGAACTTGTCCCAAAACCACAGGGAGGTGTTGTGTGGGCTGGGCAACACAAAGGCCGCTCTGCAGGCCGTCCACAATCAGCTCCACACCTCTCTGGAGGAAACATGGCTGCTAATGACGACCGTCGAGCATCACCGGGCGGAGGCTTCCCGGATTGGAGCATTTAAGAGTTAAGATTTTAAGTACCTCTGGCCAACTTGTGCCATCCTGTCCTGTCTTTGTCCTAACATGTATCAGTTGACTGTGTCTACGGTGCAGGTGATGCATGATTCCATATGATTCATCGTGATCAGTAATAAATAAGAAACTAAATGTTTGTGCAAGATATGTTGTCTAAGCGTTTGTTAGCAAGAAGAATTTCCATGAGTCATGGCGATATGACACAATCGTCGATCAATGACATTGATCACTGGTACCCTTTAAACAAAAGTTTTCAGTGTTTCTGGATGAATATCACTTTATTTTAACATTCAAGCAAGTTCTTCCTAATTTCTCACGTGCCTGAGCCACACACCAACTCCCTGACAATTTCTTGGACCACTGTGAGCAACATCAGACATTGATTGTGATCTGCAGTGAGAGCAGGTGGAAGAGAAGTAGTGCAGGTATGCTCTAGAAAAGAAATCGCCATCCAAGTCAAAATGTATTCTTAAATTGTGTTGGTAAACTGATTTGTTAATATGGGCCTGATTATGTTCAGGCTCATTGTGATGTGTCCAGGCCCACCCATTAGCCACGTTCTGGCTCCGCCTCGGTTGATCACACAAAATAGCATTAATATTAAACCCTTCCACGATAAGGTGGTGATGCTTCAAGGTTCTTCATTCCCTCAGTTGATATTATTTCTTGACAAAGACAGCCACATATAGTAAATGTTGCTTTTTACATTATACAGAAGGATCGTTATGACCAAGAATCAATTGATCAAAATATTAAATTATTGGCAATTTAGAATGATTTTTTTTTGAAACAACATCATAAATGAACCAATGGAGGCGTCATCTTAGTTTCCATGATGATGGGTGAAATACCCTCTGGAGCGATTCAACACCAGTTTTATTTATAAATATATTTTAAATGGCACTTTTGCTATGCAGGACTTCTGACATTTCTTTTTATAAACAAGTTCTCATTTTAGATAATGACAGAACATTACTCTCATGCTGCAAAATCAGCAAAAGCCATGTCCTGGAACTGTTTTGGCAATAATCCCCAACTTTACTCATTGTAATAGTAACAACAATAGTAATAGATGCGTCTGTCTGTAAATGTTAACTGACAAGTTTAACATTCCAAGCAAGTAATGCTTAAACTTAATTTTCACAAGTTAAATATTACACTGCAGTTACAATATGTTATCCGTTGTAAGTCAAAGACTGATTATATTAACTTGTTTATTTATTTAGAAAGCCATCATATCTGTAGCTATATCATGTGTGTTTTTAAGGTGTTTTTAAACAGTATTACCATATTTATGTTAAATATTTGTTGCTTCAAATGTTTTCTTAAAAATGCATTATTAATAACGATCTAAATGTAAATATGAATTGTGTTTAAATAGTGAACAAAATCCCATCCAGTTCTTCCTCGAGGTAAATGGTTTCTGATATTGGCGCTCTAAGGCCACACAGCTCATGACATGTCGTCCTGTGGATTAAGGACTTGCGTATATCAACGAAGTAGATACCAGAGCATATTCATGTCCAGTGTAGAAGTTGGCAGCAGCAGTGGGATCAGGATAACAATTATTCCTGGGTAAGGATTGCCTTTGTTTTGTTTTTTTCTATTTGCGGGATTTGTCTGTTTGAAGGATTATTAAATGCTTTTGATTTTTGGAGAGTTGGGAGTGGCCAAAAAAAAGAAAAAAAAAAAGAAAACCCCAATCCATTGGATTTTGATCCTGATCACCGCCTGTAAAAGATGAATTACTTCAAAGGATATTTTGCTGTTTTATGATAGGGACATTTACAATATCTTAATGCCTATACTTCATGCATAAAACCTTTTCATGCTTGGACAAACCATTCTGTAATTTATGTAGTTTGATGTTTGATATTTGGATCATAATGAAGAATGGTACCATACCTTTGTGATAATGACTATACACTCAAATATTCTCCATTGTCTAAATACAACCGCTTGACATTGTGCTCCAGCTCCTTTCTGTAGCATCTTTCTCACCCTCACTACAGTTTACAAGTTTGATAAAAGTCGAGAAAAGAAAAGAAAAGTGGAAAACAGCAATTCACCAAATCCCAGAGGCAGAGGATGTCCCTGACAAGATGGAATACCTGACCTTGAGTGATGTACTGTATCTCTGCAATCTCCCCCCAACAATGCTTGAAAATGTTATCTTGTAATTAAATTGATTCTATTGTTATTTTTGCTTTTATATCTTCTGTTTTGTTTGGAATTCTTCTTCTGAAGACCCATTCAGGCACTGTTTATTGAAGTACATGTGAATCGGTAAAACTGCCACAGAATTTGGCAGTATTCAATACTTTTACTCACACAGAAAATTGCTATGTTCATGTTTAGAATTTATTTAGGTGCAGGGAACACCAGCATTGTTGGAAGAATAAAGAAGCTTATTTTATTCAAGTTGCTCCAGACTGTTTTGTCCAAATTGATTCATTGCTGTTGTGTTTGACTATTTTTTTGTAATGTTAGGGTTAGCGTTAAGACTAGGTTTCAGCAAACAGTAATGTAGGACTGAGAAATTGTGAATGACAAATGGAAGAATTATGGTTCCTATAGTTTGCAAATTGCTGGCTGGGATAGGCTCCAGCAACTCCTGTGACCCGCAGAGCGGAAAAGAAAAAAGGAAAAATAATGAATGAATTGAACAACTGTTGCACCTGTCAAAAATAAATAAATGTATCGTTTATGTCGGCGGCTGTTCCTTTGTTTCCTCCAGTAGATGACGCTGTGGAGTCAACATCCATAATTCACACATCCTAAATAATACAGTCCCAAATGATTCTTATACAAAGAAAATGCAGCAATACTGCATTTATCATGTTGTTGCTTTTGGTGAATTGCAGGAACACTTTATGGATATATTCTGATGTGGGAATGCCCAATAATATCAAAGAGTGGTGTCACATGAATATGTTTTTTTTGTCTAATGAAACGAGAATGAACAGAAATAACTAACAAGTGTCAGATTATTTTAAAGAATGCAAAACGTCTCTACTTTTTGACCATTGGTGACGGGTGTACTCGCACTGTATGAATGAACCTATAGCGTTGCACACATGGATTCTTGATGATTTGAAGTATCAAAGCTTTCATTGTTGACGTTTCAGACTTTATTGTTCTCTGTGTGTTCAAGCATGGAGCCTGCCAGGCATTGTATTGTTATGCATTTGTGCCAGTTGCGGGGGGTGAACCGGTGAAGAGGAGCCATGATGATGATGATGATGATGATGATGATGCTGCAGTGGAGGAGTTTGACCTCCCACCGGAGGAGTGGCGTTGACAGAAGGATGGCCCTGTTGATAGAGGCGGCAGCATGTGGAGGGCAGCCGGCGCGCAATGTCATTTACAAACTGACCGGAGCAGTGGAAGGAGACTTCGTTACCTCCATGCCACTGCAGGAGTGACAACAACGGCCCAACACGCAGAGCTGAGTGCCAAGAAAACAGCGGTAGGCTCTTTAATACTTTTGTTTTCACGTTACTGACGGCTGATATTCGTTTCTCTCGGCTTTTTGCGCGCGTGGCTTGAACATAAATCGCCTTCATATCGCATCTCCTACACCTTTAACCTGTGCCTCCAAGATTTTGCTGCCCTTAGATCATTTCAATCTATTTCGAGTCGTGTTATTTGCGCGCTCTTAAGTTGAATTGCACATATAATCACACCATTAAAGTTAGGCTTGTGCGTAAATACGCAGCAGGAGTGCGGGTTGTTTTGGTCAGTCGGTTCGTTGGACATATGTAACTGGGTTTCAAACTCCTTTTGAGGTTCATTCTTTTGCAGCCAAGCACAAACAATATAAAATAAAGTCTGCTGTTGTGTGCTGAAGCCTCATAATTACAAGAACATACTTTTTGTTTTTGCAATTGCGAACAATTTAATGACTGAGGTGATTATATACTTTTTGAATAACATGTTTAAATCTTCTACAGGTGTAATAAGTCTGATAAACGTGTTTTAATAATATTCCTCAGTTTTATTATGCTATTGTTAAAGCTGGAGAAACTTTCAGTCTGTCGCTTTGGTTTTGAAGGACAGTGATTCGGCACAGAGAGGAGCGCTATGACCTTCCCAATCTGTTTCTCGTTCAGGTCAAACATCGGGAGCCTCTCCGGTGATCCGCTCTCGCTCAAAGCATTCAAGTAAGGAGGTTCATCACACGCAACCTGAAGAGATGAGCGCGAACAAGAAGTAAGTGACTTCAACTTCACGGTGCTCTTCACTCCCTGCAGAGCAACTTAACCTTAGATAAATGGAATGAATCAGCTATTTATGGACGCGCCCCAAAACAACCACCAGTGCTCATAAGTGTAAAAATGATTGCAGATCAAGTGCACTTCAGGACAAAGTGCTTTGCTGTGCATGTGCTCTGACTGCCAAACATATTAAGTGTATGCTTTCGTGCACTACTTGCAGCCTGCGTGGGTTGTAGAAGACGCTGGTGTCATTTAGGTAAAATTTAAAGCACATCTGACGTGATTGGGAGTTGCTTGCATTCTGTCTGGGTTAACAGTTAACAAAATCTCCCGAAGGACATTACATTTTAAAGTTTAATCATGAAGACAATAACAAACATGTAATTGCTTTGAAGTGAGCCAAGCCCTGAAGGAAACAGACTCAGGTACAATTTTGTGACGGTAACCACAACACATTTTTTTTTTTTGCTCTGATGAGCTCACAGACTAGAAATGTGACTGTACTAAAGGTGTTTTAGGGGAAAAACGGGCAAATTTGATAGATTTTTTTAAAATTGCTATTATTTAATTATTTTAAATCCAGTAATAGTACAAATCTTGCCTTTGCTGATGGCCGCTAAAAACGTCAACAGAAGTTTGTTGTAATTTAGTCGTCTAGCTGTTGTGCATGTTAAGAATGGTTTTTCACTGAACAGGTGCTTGGTGTGAACGTTTGAACCTGTAGTAGCACCATTGATGCTGATATCAGCGATTGCAGTGCTGCACAGAGGTTCAAAATGCAATAAAAAGCAGATATTAAATATTCAGGAATCATTATCGCTCAGTATCAAATTCCAGGTCATTAAAATCCCTGCTGAATTCTTCATTTTGTTTCATCATATGGCCTCTTTCATTATTCATTCAAACTTGTTTGTGGTTTGTTTCACATTTTCAGAGAAACAAAGATTTGAATTTGAAATCTACTGTCAGACGAAAACTGAGTGGCGAGGAGTCCACAAGAACAGTGTCCTTTTTATTGCGTGCAGACACCCTTTAATGTTCAGGGAAATCTAATCTGATGATGTTTTGCCTTTATTGCTTGAGGGATTTTACTTTGCTTAACTGGAGGGCAGGATATTAAATACGTGTATGCATGTCTCACGCAATGACTGCAACAGATTCTTCATGCCATAACGTAGTCTGGATGCCTTCAGGCTGTCTCCTTGCTGTGGACACACACTAGCCAGGTGCATCAGCTCAGGTACAGAACACACTCTCGCTGAACAGATAGTGTGTAGGCTATGCAGATTAGTGTAGGGCCTGAAAGGACAGGGAGACTGATAGGCTATCTGTGAGGTGACAGATAACAGCTAATATACAATGAAGAGTGCAAAGTAACAGACTCTCCAGTTTTGATTGGTTGGAAAGCTTATAATAAGGTTATTTGAAGTATTATCTATTGATCATAAAGAGAAATAAATATTAGAAAAATAATTAAGGGAAAATTCCACTGTCAAATGTACATATATTCTATAATTTTGCATTCCTTGGTCCATTTTTTTAGTCAATTGTCAAATGTCCTAACATTCAATTATTTATTACTATGTTGTTAGATGTTTATTATGTTTTAAAAAAACTGAAACATTTTGCTTTGGTGGTCAAACTTATTAGTTTTCAACATTTTTACAAATTCCAAGTAACAGTGAGACACAGGTCCTAAGCAAGTATTGTGTAGCAATTGTTTTAGTCAGTGTCACTGTTGACAGACGCAGACGACTAAAAGTACCTAAAAGTAACTGTCCATGGACACCTTTTGATGTCATGGAATTATTCGAGTTTATTTGTATTCATGTGTATGTTGTGGCACAGTGAATTTCTGGGTTGTTCATTTTTGCTGTAAAATATAACCCCTTGCTAGGATCTGCAGAGCATTCAAAGGATAGTATTTTGCACATGTTTTTCGTTCCTTTTGGTTAACCTGTTTCATTTGTGTTAATTTACATGCATTGCTTTTATAATATGGCAAAAATCTATCAACAATCAATTCAATTGAGTAATTCATTTTGTAGTTTCAAATTCAAACGCAACACTGTGAGTAGATTTATAAATTTAGGGTTACTTCCTGTGTTGGGTGTAGTTTTGCCTGTTATTCTCATGATTGTTCTATAGGTGGCAATGTAGGAAGTAGGAAGGCTGGCATCAGCAGGGAAACTGGTTGAAGTCCAGCGATTGAACCGGCCTCTAACTGTGGCTGGAGCGCAAGCCGAGCCAGAGCAGACAGAGCTGCTCATCAATGCTAGAACTGGATTAATGAATTTCTTGTTTGAATGCTTTTGAGTCTGTTGTACACATCGTACCTCAAACTTATGAAATAAAACCTTCGTAATAAAATAATAATTCTAAGTAGCATGTTTTATTTTTGACCTTCAGGAAAGAATATGTAGAAGGTATAAGTCCAGCTTTGGAGAAAAGGTATTTGAAGTTACAGCAGTGATGGACTGTAATATATACCAGTAGGTCAGTGGTTGTGTTTGCCTCTCTAAGTGTCAGCCCTGCACTGAACTGGTGAGCTGTCCAAGAGAGACACTGTCTCTCACCCAGGTCAGGTGGGGTAGGCTTCATCCCTCCCCCCTTGACCTAAAATGATAAGTTGTTATAGCCATTAGTGTCTTTTTAATTTGGACAAAAACTATTTCAGCGTATGTCCATGTTAGTTTAAGTGTGGACAAGCCCTTCTCTGAAAAATAACACATGAAGATTATGCAGCATGATGCAGTAGGCAGGGAATGTCTTCTGTTGCTGGACCGAAGGCGGAATCCTGCTCAGCTGGAGAGCAATTGTTCTGGTCCTGACCTTTGACCTCAGAGACCTTACTGTCCAAGCCAGCTAGGCACCATGTTATCCACTCCATTTTGACCTAGAAAGGAATTATTGGGAAAACTCTGTTGAAAGTATTATATCATATATAATATTAAATGTATATTTAATCTACACTGGTCACAGTGACAAAATAAAATAATAAACCAAATATGAAACCACACAATTATTATAGCTCATAATTAACATTCCAATCCATACTACAGTAAACTAAGTACTACCTCTCCCCCTTCCTTCCTGTATTATTGCTAATATTAAAATTGTGCTAATTATCCTGAAGTATTCTCTTAAAAAACTGTTGTGATTGCTTCGCAACAAAAACCAAAGTGATGTGATATAGTTTTTAAATGTCATGCTTTAAACGGGTCTGTGCATGAATATGCATGTTTTATGTTTTAATCTACCGGTAAGTACTAAAACTTGCTGTATGTGTAAAGGACTTGCAATTGATTTCGTTGCAGCCACCTAAGAAACAAGTAGCTGACTTGGAGCGCATACTTTACTGTCCTCATTTGGCCGCTGATCCAGTCTGAGCGATACATTCGAAATATTTTTTCACATTCTCTGGGCAGCAGAATAAGGTGAGGATGAATGTGTGTGGCGTTGTTTAGGGCGGGGGCGGGGAGGGGGGGGGCTCAGGCGTGGCAGCCTGCCATGGGCTTGTGAGTATCTTGTCACGTAGGTAAAGCCAACGTAATCCTGTAAGGGCGGATGAGTAGACAGACATGTGATGCCCCACTTGTTTCTGACTGACCAGATGGAGAGGCTTTGTAGTGGGTGTGAGACCGATGAGACACAAACCTACCTTTTCTTTCTTGATTATTTATTTACCCATAATAAAAACTCAATGCCATCACTCGGTGTCCAATAAGTGAGGCAAAAGTAGAACCAGATTCAGATTTAGATTTAGAAGGGCTCAAATCTCTTTGGGTTTCTACACATGAGCAGAACCACTCTGACCATCAGACTCAATTAGCAGAGACTTCCTGTCCTCTCCCTCACACGCCTCCGCCAGATTAAATCCATTACGTCTTACCCAGCGACTGCACGCTCTGCACGGTACACTTTCTCACAGCTGAGGGTGGTTTACCCGCTGAGAACTTGTCATTTAAGGCGCTACCTCAAACCTGCAGGGTAGTAACGTAGTGTGTCTGTCAATGAGTATTTGATGGGTGGAGATGAGTGCCGCCAGCAGCAATAGACTGACCCCCAGTCCAAACCTACTGCAGGTGAACGAGCCAAGGCGCTATGGCTCCACGTTGTCGCTGGAAGAAAAGTGTGAGCAGTCTTTCTTCCTTTTTTACTACTACAGGATGGAGGACGAGGCGGTGCTCGACCGGGGGGCGTCCTTACTTAAGCACATATGTGACGAGGAGGAGGTGGAGGGTAAGTTTTTCTGTTTCTGTACACTTATTTGTTTGTTTTCTTAAAAACAACATGGTGTGTATTTTTTCCAAGGTTTTATTTTATTTTATTTGTAATAAGTTCTGAATTATTCAGTGTTTTGAGACTCATTTTTCAAGAAAATCCTGAAAGCCTATTTTATTTATTTTTCATTTTTTAAAAATTGGGAATATTCATATTTCCTAAAGATCTAAATTTTTCTGAACGTTCCCCATCATAAATGAAGCCACTCCTTGAGAGAAACCGGAAGACCATGATTAAAACTTTTACAGTTTGCATATTGCACTGTGATGCCCACCCATGAAGTTGAGCTGGCAAAAGAAAGATGTGGAACCCAAAGCATGTGAAACTGTGTTTACCTCACTAGTCCTTCAAAGGCGTACAGGACAACAAAGAGAATGCAAAGAAAGCCTTTCGGTCAGCCAGTTCTAAAATATCTGTTCATTTATAATTTGTATTGCCATGTTTCCAAATGTTCCATCAGGAACTATCCAGCAAATACACTGAAAGGTTGAAATACACAGTAAGGTTGAGTTTTGTCATTTTATTTTAAATTAAATATTGTTTTGAAAGAAATTAGCGGTTTATATTACATCTCTTCCGAATGACAACCTGAAATTGCCTTTGAAGTATTTTTCTTTTTGTTGATGCGTCCAATGTTTCTCATTTTGCCAGCTTTATTAATGCCAACTGTAGCCTGTCCTTACAAACTGTCTAAAATGCGCTGCTTTCTTATAGAACCGGCTGCTTTCAAATGAATTCAGTGATGGATGCATGCTTTTGCTCTTTCTTGTTGCCAGGAGCACGTTTAGGTTCAGGTTTAGGTTTACTTGCTGAGTACTGTAGCACCATCATCACAGTTGTCTTGGCACTATTCCACCAGATTAAAGGGTCTGGCATGAAGCCAATACTATCCAAGAAGCTCATGTTTTGTTTCGGCCATTCTGGTGGAAGCATTAAAAATGGTTAAAGCACCTGCCTTTGAGTGATGATGATTTCAAGTCTTTTTTGTTTTGTTTGTTCTTGGTTGAAAAACGACTTTAATTTCTCTGAAATGGGAGAACTGCTACACAAATGGTCGTGTACATGAAGTTCCATAATGTGGTCGAAAAAAAGGAAAAAGGCCTCACTAGTTTAGTTAACCACTGGGTCACATTCATTCCTGTACAGCATGGATCTGTCAGTGTGAAGCCATCTTCATAAAGTCTGTGTTGTCTTTTTCAAAATTGCATTATCTGTACAAGAAAATGCTGAGCAGACCTCTCCGATCAAACTGCCTTGCCATGAACCAAAATTAATGCAGAGCTGATGCAGCAGATTTCTTAAGCAAGCGGTAAAAGTGTCTTCACAGAATTATCCAAAAGTATAAAATATTGCAAGTTTTAGGAATTGTGATTTGAATAATGACGAATCAAGGCAAGTAAAATAAAAATGTAAACTATTTCGTAAATGTGAAGACACTGGCTTAAATGATCAAGTAACTTGGTTGCACGTGAAAGAAGAGTAAACAGGGACATGCAGGCAGCAGCGCCCCTCAGTGATGTCAACATTTAGCCAGGTGTCCCCTTAGCTTGAGCCCTGCTTGATCTTTGTGACTTCCTGCGTGTTAGCAGCATCTCAGCTGTATCTGCATGTGTTCTCTTCGCCTGCTGATTTTAAGGAGTCTGCTCTGAGCGCCGTCTCCTCTCTTCTGCTGACTCAGCAAAGTGTCCGATTCGAAGGCCGACTGATAAAAAAAGAACACACAGAGATTTGTCATTTTGTAAAACGAGATAGAATTCTGTAAGTGGAGCTTTTGGCCCAATGAAATTATCTTTATTTCCTGACACTGATTAATCTGTGCTGGTGATGATGATGAATATATTTATTAGATAGAATGTTAGAGTACAAGTACAGTCAAACAGTAGCATGTATTACAGTACAAATACAGTCAAACATCCTGTCTAAGAGGAGCATTTCAAAAAAGCCCTTGCGGTCTTGTTTCCGTTGAAAGTCCTGGTGCCACTCGAGAAATTAATTTAGCATGTTGACTCAGCATCAGGGATTCATTTCTCAGGACAGATGATTGATTTATTCAGCCTCGGGTTGTAGTCAAAAAAACACTCACATAAGATGTGTTTAAGAGATTTGTCTTGACATTCCACTGGGAAATTCAAAGTTTCAGGATGTTGCCTGTTACAGTTTGGAAGACGCTAGATTCATATTTTTTTTCTAACAAAAGAAAACCCATTTCAAAGTCTTTCCCACCCAAATCCAACAGTATATATACTTTAAAGCTGTTTTTTAGAATGTTGTCAGTGTTGCGTGGCATGCTGCCACCCTCCTCACTGATCTGGTGAAGTGCCACTGGCATGGTTACTGGGGAAACTGGCCATGGTGTTACTTCTCCCCTGAAATCTAATGAGCTAAACAAACCTTCCTGCAGAAGCAAGGATTTTATAGCACTCGGTTTGTTCTTGCAGGCAGCTCCAAAATAAGTTCTTCTCCCACACAAAGAAGAAGAGGAAGTTGTTGCTCTGGCATGTGTGCAAAGCTTCCATTCGAGCTCCCTTTACTTGACTGTATTGTATTCCATCTCTTCTGTCACTCTATTCCTATTCTCGCTCTTCCGCTGTAATTGTTGTTCACACTGTGCAAATGTCTTCTGACCTGCTTTATTGCTCATCTCCTAGGCTTAAAGGCAGTGTGTTCTTTTTGTCTGTCTGTGTCTGTTCTCTTCATTATTGCTGTCCCTGAAGGTAAAAGTCAAAACAAAGAGTAGTTGGCATTTATGTACGCTTGTTTAAACCCATAAGGACTGAGTTTATTTCTGATAAAAGGAAATTAGAGAGCACATTCTTTGACGTATCTGTAGTTACGAGAAGTATCAATTAGTAATCTATGAAAATAGTGAAACATAGTTTTCTGGTTTATTTATTTATTTATTTTAATATTTTGACACATTATTCATAGTACCACAATACGGTAAATAGAAATCTGAAGCGAAGAGCTGGGAACAATAATATCATTGTAAAGACAAGGAGGTTTCTGATGTTTCTTGAAATACTAATATTTTTGAAGTACCAGTCAAAGGTTTGGAGCGGAGGAAATGCAGAAAACATGCATTAATTATTTGATATCAACTCATGTTTGTAATCTTTTTTAGATTCTTTAAGTAAATGAATTTCTCATGGCAGACTTATGAAACTTACAGTATATAAGTCTGTTTCTCCACCTCGGTTCAATCAGACAAACTGTGTTTGTTTGTGGACCATTAGCTTCACTTCACTTCTCTCACTTCAGCACACAACATTGCTTTTATCCAAACTTCCATGGAGAAGGTTACTTTTTAAAGGAAATGTGCCATTCGATACACGTTTCTGCAGTCATTATGTTACTGCGCTGGGATTGGGGGGAGGAAATTTGTTATGGAACTTTTCAATTAGATTAATTTGCATTAATGCATTTTGATTTTCAGTTTCATTGTGAGCATTAACACGGACAGCACCAATTAATTTAAAAATGTTTCCTTTCAGTTCTTGTTTTTGATGCTCTGCCCTTAGTTTGGTATGCTGAACCATCGGTGTCAGTGAATTTTGATGAACCCTTAAAAAGCAAGGCATTGTGGTCCGCGTTCTGTCTCAAGAGATCTCATTGTTGTTTGTGTAGAGGCGCTCGGCGGTTTCCTGTTGGGTCATGAGCAGTGCTTGGCTCAACGCTACTCCACTTGTTCCTAAACATGAATATTGACAATGATCGCATAGAGCCTTCTGTTTCATCGGGACTCATCTCTTTAGTAGTTTTCATCACTTTAACAATGATACAAGTTTGGTCGCAAGAATGTGGCTGAAGTTGCGAGTTCAAATTGAACCTCTTGGAGATTTGACATTCATAATTCATTCATCATGCTAACCAGAGGGTCCCTTTTTTAAGCTACTGGGGGAAGACAAAAGCTATATTGGCATATAGCATGTTTAAATAACATGTCGTTTTACCCCAAATCATACTTTTAACGAGCAGACTTTTTCTTACAGACTGTAAAAAGATACCACTTGATTGCTTACACAGCAGGAATACTGATGCAATCTTATAGTCCGTTACTCATGTACCACTTATCAAATTCAAGAACCTTGCCTGTGTTTCAACTGGAGAGACCAAGGTCTGAACCTAGTATCTCAGCAAGGGTTCCTTATGCAAAATAAATGAAAACAAAAGTATTCACGAGCAGAATAGTCAAGAAAAGCCCATAGAACTGCCAGAACTGGTGCCAATAATTACTACACCGTGGCAAGGACAAGAGGAGATGAGAGAGGTTTCATAAGTAAAGCCACGCCACACTTTTATTTTGCATCTTCTACACTGTCCACACTAAATGGTTGCATTGATGCTTTGAAAGCACGAACGTAACTAACACTCAATTTTATCTTGATTGTGAGACATTTGCAAACTGTGCTGCATTTGAAACTGCAGCAGTTTAGCTCGGCTTTAAATGTATACTTCCACTGTTTCCACAACATCTGAAATGAATAAGATGTTATTACCAAACAGTATAGTGTATAGTTCATGTGCCCTCATTGTCCTTAAACTACCCAACTGCATGTAAAACTGCACGTCCTGTTGGTACTGTGCCATCTTGCATAGCATGGACAAAGACACTCAGGCAGTTTTGGTATTTTAATTCTCATGTTCTACTTTTGACAACCCTTACATCCATCCATGCTAAAATGTGGTGTCTTTAGTACGTGAAAATATTTGTTGTTTGACTCAATGGGCACGTGGTCAAGTTTATCTAATGGTCATTTAGAGCATTTTATACTTATTTTGCGGTGATACGGCCATGTCATGATCTCACATTTTGATGCCAGCCACAAATTTCAGGTGCATCAAATGTAAAAAAGGGCTAATGCAATGAGACTTAATCTGTGTTTTGGCTTTTTACAGGTCACCATACCATCTACATTGGGGTGCATGTGCCCAAGAGCTATCGGCGCAGGAGGCGTCACCGTCGGAGAACCGGCCACAAGGACAGAAAGGAAAGATTGACAGAGACTGACAAGTCAGACACCGAAAACAATGATGAGGCCAGCAACAGCATCCTCAAGCCTCTAAGTAAGTCCTGAATGAGCCCACGTCAAGGCATGTTAGTGCCCATGTCTATCTCTGCCAGAGGCTGTTCGTGTCGGTGCTAACGAAATTACGTCAGGTCCTGTAACAGAGGCCGCTCTCTTTTTTCAGAAAAGAAGAGCTTGTGATCCCTGATGACCCCCCCATAAACATTGCTGAGTGCAGTTAGTTGCCAGAAATGGTCATGCATGCCCTGCTGCGTGACAAGTCACCTTTGACAGAGCAGAGTGAATTCACATTTGAAGCAATGACTGCTCAGATGTAATCGTACCCGTCCTGATGCGAGCCTGTTAAGTGCAGCGATGAAGGGCATGCCATCCGGAGCTTTTGTCCCCGCTTGTAGACATAAGTACATCAATCTTTGTGTGTGTGTCTGTGTGTGTGTGTGTGTGCAGTTGTGTTTGCATCTATATGTGTTAGGGCTGGCAGCTCTTTGTTGGCTGGAGTGTAAAGTATGATATCCCATCAGGCACAGCTGCGGCGATCCGCGGCTGCAAAGACCTCTGTACAATTCAGGGAAAGCTTGAGAGGGAAAGTCAGGAGGGAAAGTTACATTGGGTGAAGTGACTTAACATGAGGAAGAGCCGCCCAGCGCTGCTTTGTTTCCATGTTAAAGTGTACCAATGACATTTAAATCAACATCAGAGGAAATCCCTATTAACATCAATAATGCCTCGAGTGTTAGATAATGTTCATTGAAATGTGTACTATGCAGGTGAAATTTTTAAACCTATTCTGTATTTGTTACCCATCTTGAAAATTGAACTCTAAACAGAAGGGTCAACGTTATTTGGCAGGGATGCCGTTTACGCAGCAGAAGCAATGGATCATGAATGTGGGGCTATGAAGAATGCATTTGGGGACATTTTCCCCAAATTGCTGGAAGTAAACGGGACTGCAGTTACTCTTCAACCTTGTCAGTTCATTTGTTTGCACCTGATTTAGAAGGACTGAAACTGCTGTCTGTATTTTGAACTACATGACTCACTACATCACTATTTCCGGTTCGACTTAATGACAGTTGTATTATTCCCTTATGAGGGAACAATCAAATTACCCTGGCTGAGCTTTAACTGTAATTCTTTCAGTGAGCAGCTATTGATGTGAAAATCATGGATAATTTAGAGGTGACATCTGTAATTCAGTACTTTTCTGTCAAGGCGGAAAATAACTTGGTGGAGACAGGTTAGGATGAAAAAAATGTGAAACACTAGACACCGTGGTTTGTTTACAGAAACATTGACAATTTTCCTTTCGTGGAAAATGTGACTAAATTGGCAGGAGAACGCGAGCATTGACGTATTGTGAACAGTCAACATGGAGCTATTCTGCTGGTTGATATGGGTGAAAGAGCATTTATCTGTGGAGGTTTGGTGGAAGGCCTGTCATGGAATTAACAAAGCGCACAGCGAAATGGTATGGCACCAATAATGAGCAGACAGTCCAGTTGTTTTTGTTGCACAATGGCTGAGTCATTTTCTTTATTGCATGTAAACAGATTTATGTACAGTATATATACGGTTTAATGTGAACCGCTATGTACACTTAAACATTATGTTGACAGTTGTCTCTTTCAAAAAAACAAAAGCTACAAGCTCTGCGTGCTTTATGCATTGAACATTGCTAAACGGGACATTGCTAACTAAATAAAAAGGATAAGGGCAGAGACTAAAAGACGCAACACACATATGTCTCTCTGAGCATCGTATCATCAGCATCAGAGATTCCTCCTTTTTAATTAAAAAAAAAAAAAGTACGAACAAATTTCCCAGAGGAAAAATATCACTCCACTCGGGAAGGCGCGCCCTCCTGCAGAGTGCTGGGACAGATGTTGCCTTTAGATGAGACACATTCTCATCTGGACCATTTCCTAATCGCACAGGAGGTGGCAAGTATTTCAATACCAAACACTCTTGTAAACCAAATCTAATGAGTCAGACACAGTAAAACACAATAGGCTGAGGTTAGAGAGAGCATCTGTAGATCATGCATTTCTATATCCTGTTAAACTTACTGACCTGTCAGGGTTAAACTATAGTCTGTCGCTATAAAGGAGCGTTGAAGGCTGAGCGTATACCGGACCTCCCACCATTATAAGTGTCATAGTCAGTGGTAAAAACACATTTAGATTTTTAAGTTAGAGTTTGGTTCCACTGCTTTGTTTCTCTTTGGCTACCATTTGCTTTAAAAAAAAGCCCCACCTGAGTTTGTTTATTTGTTTACTCAGCTATTTGTGTAATCTAGAGAATCTCTGTTATTGAGCAATATTTTTTATAGCTAAATCTCAGATTTTCAGTCATGCAAAACCTGACAGGCATGCAGTATTCCTAATATCCTGCTGTTATTTGCCCTCTGGGAAACATGGCCACCACCAGGGGAAGGTCCTTGTTGTCTGGAGTAAAATCCTCTTGTTTGGTCAGATGGACGCTGCAGGGATTGTAAATGCATCGTCCTGGCTACATGCGTGTTGACTGCAAAGCTATTTGACCCCTGATCCTTTTGATGAGAATATTTTTCCCCTCATCTTATTTGGACCAGGTATTTTATAAAAGTGGATTATAAAGATTACTTCAAAAGTTGCTTCTTATAAAAATGGGCTTAAGTTCCCAAAGCAATAGCAGGTTCAGACTGCTGTGATGTATTCTGTTTTTTATACAAGCGATATAAGACTGTGTAAAACCACCTGCACTGCGGGATCCCGGAAATTGAAAGAGACCCTGGAAATTGCTAAAATATTTCAGAAGAACATATTATTCACCTGATTAGTTAATTTTCAATTTAAGGTTGACGTTTACCTTCAAAATCCTTGTTTTTTTGTGACTACCCATTTAGTTCTCCTCGTCATATTTTAAGCTACCAACAGCTAAGCACATTTTCTGATGCAGTTATAATATTGTCAGAGTAAGGATCCTAATTTTTCATTATTTGTGCTTTTGGTCTTGTAAGTTAAAATTTTCCTGATGTAGACTGAACTGTTTGATGGATTGCTGTTTTGGTCTTTGAACTGTGTTTTCACATTTCTGCTGAAGCATTTTACCTCTGTTCTTTTAACAATTACTCACTTTAATTTATATAATCATATGTAATAATACGTGATCTGCTCAAACTCAGCGTTTCTCTGAAAATCTCGATTGATTCTGATCATTTATATTGTGCCTATCTTTGATAAAACCACTTTGCAGCTCTTATGAGTGAAAGCAACTCCTTCCTATGAGCAGCTTGCTCTCAAGACAAATGTCCAGACGCAAAGTCAATTTCACTCATTCTCCATTCAGAAAAAATAGCTGAAATTATTCTAATTAGAATCTATGAGACCATTTTAATTGGACAACTGTCTTTCACTGACTATTTAGTTTCTGCACTTCTGTAACTTGTGAAATTATTACTACCGGTAAAATGAATCAGGATAGATTTAGACATCACAAAACCATGCTACTGATTGTGAGACCTGGTCTCTCTCAGTTCATTACACAATGTTTGTCTTCCTCTTTACTGTTTTGTTTCCACAGCAGTCCTATTTGATACAATCCATGTCTAACCTTGGCTCGTGATATCAAAGCATTGCTACAGTTCATTACAATTAACTGACATGCCTGCCGGTTGACGACCCTTATCTGTGCAACTATTTGTGTTCTGTTTTAGTTTGACTAAAGGTAAGCATCACGTAAGTCGTAAGTAACAGGAGAATACATAGTACATTACTAAAATATGTTTTCCTAATAATTTCATGATGACTCATGACCATCGCAGACAGTAAAGTTTGTTTTGTTGGTCGGTCAGTCGGTCGTATTCTCAGTATCTAGTCATTTCATTTGAGGCTTTGTCCGCCCAGCTGGTATTTGTTACATCCTCACCAGAATCTGTCCACCTAAGCTGTCACAACAAAACAGCAGGACTGGATGTGCTTGGTACAAATCCTTAGCCTTCAGTGAATCAGCCTCTGGCCGTTACTCTTCACTCAGCCCAATCCCTGTTCTGCTGCCTGTTCTGTGTGCTAGCTGCCCTGCATACTGAATGTGAGGCATGAAAAGCATTTCCTGTACCGGCTTTGCTCTGAATGAGGCCACACAGGGATGCATTATCGTTGCGTTACAGTCACAAACAATGGCCATGCTATTAGATCCCATGTAACCATTTACCGTGCAGGGTTTTTCAAAAAGGTCAGAGGAGATGGAAGCTATTTGAGTAGGATGCATGTCAAGAGCGGGACTAAACAGGCCTTTAGTGGCAGCCACACTAAACTTTCTGCTGGGCAGTAGGCATTCTTCCTCATCCCCTATCCCATGAGCCTCTGCTGCCTGGACAAAGTCTTCTTTGTATGCCCATGGCTCTTGGCTACAGCACATAGAGCTTTGAAATTGCATTTGAACGTTGGCATTTTCATTTCTATCCTTCCTTTTCATGCTCTCTCTCACCCCTCTTTGCTTTCAAGTTGAACTGAGCCTCACCCCTTAACCTCTCTCACCCAACCTCCCACCTTTGTCCTCTCTGAGCAACTTCTTAAGTGGAGTTTTACTTTGACTTGTTACAAGCCTGGCTAGCACAAATCAACAACATGGTTTTTTTGTCATAGAAAGCTGGAAAAATCTAGCTTTAAAAATCTGTAGGGAGATCCAGAACTGATTTTTCCCTTGAATGTAAATCTTTTTATTGTTTTATTTTAAATGTGAACAAATGTATTTCTTTACAGGAGAAATACCTTATTTCTTTTGTGCCTTTCTTTTCTCAGTGATTCCTTTACTATAAAATACTGTATTGTCAATACCACTTTGTGGGTTGCGGATTTGTTGGATCCTATCCAAGCTTGCTATGGGCGAGAGGCGGGGTGTACACCCTGGACGCGCCCTCGCATCGGGGGGGGGGGGGGGGGGGGGGGGGCACATAGACAAACATCCACTCACCCACATACTATGGACAATTTGAAGGAATCAATTCATCTAAATTGCATGCTTTTGGATTTGAGAGGAACCTGGAGAAAACCCACGCGGACACGTACAAAAATACAAAACGCCACACAGATGGGCTTTGAACCGGTGCCTTCTTACTGCGAGGCAACAGCGCTAACCACTACACCACCACACCGCCCTTATTAATTTATAGTAGTGTATAATTTAGATATAATTACTGTGGTAGTAAAATACAAACAAACAAAATTGGGTTGCTGATCTTGTATCGAATTGTGTATCTACCACGATGATGTGTTTCTTTGCACAGGATGTGTCTACCTTGATTTCATAGGGAAGAAATAACAGTTTATTCCAATTATAATATTACAGCAGTACAGCAGTAGCCAGGTCTGAGCCTTCATCCCTGAGGATGTGATATTGTCTTCCATTGCCTGCTATTGTTTGCATGTAGTTTGGGTCATATAGGTATTTAAACCTTGTTTTAACTGTTTACTGTAATTTCAGTAAACCACTGTGTATAAGGCGTCAGCTAAATGTGTGAAACGCATGTGGAAATTATTCTGCCTAAGGTGTTATTAAGCAGGTTGTGGTCACTAACGCTAGTGGCACCTTCTGTGTGTGTGCGCCAGCAGACAGTTTATCCCCCCAGCCACTAATCTTAAGGTCTCTTGTCTCGTCATACCTACTATTTTAGTTTTTGTGCTGCTGAAAACACAATTACGAGAAACAGTTTGCATCTTTTTCCACCTGCTATGAACCAAATGAACGAGTCATTTAATGAATGAAAGAATGAATCAATCAATCAATAGGCTAATTGGAACCTTGGCAACTTGTAGAAAATAGACATGATGATCAGTTTCAATTCATGCCTCACATGTTGTCAATGACCTATTTGTTTGCAACTTGCAAATTAATTGTTTTTTCAGATATTTTGTAATGTTATTTAATTTAAGTAATATTTATATATATTATCACCAGGGCAACTATGAAAAAAGAGTGTTTGCTCAATGACCTCCCCTGTAATTATTTAAATAACAGATCAATTAGTATTGTACATATGTCAATGGTTACATTTAAGATGCACAGGAAAGCTCAGTCAGAGACTCCCCTCTTGTCCAGGATCATCATCATCATCCTTCCTCTTTAATCCAGAGCAGTAGAATACAGTACAGCAGATTGCTCTGGGATTCTATGGAAATGTTTGACATCTTGACAGTATTTCCTTCTATTTTGAACATGCCTGATTATGGGTCAACTTAAACTATGATTGATGATGACTTAAACTACAACGTGTTGGAAAAGCACGGAAAAGTATGGCTTGATTGTGCTACTCTCTCAATATTCAAATGAGAGGACTGGAGAAGGAAAGCTGAGCCTCTTCTAAAGGATAAGCAAGTTTGTGGACCATTTCCTAATTTCTAATGAGGGACTCCAAGGCAGCGTGCCAAGGCTGGAGTGCCAATGGTGAAGGCCTGTTGGAACAGAGGGGGCAGAGAGGGAGAAATGTGGCTAGCAGTGGGGAGACTGTCACTGAGGGGACCCCTAAACCCCATCGCCCCCGCCTCCTACCTGCTTCACAGAGTGGTGGAGCAAGGCTGCTTCGCGTGACTGTCACTTCCACCAGAGATTTTAATGAGGATCGAGCTGTGGGTTTGAGACTTTTTGAGCTTACATCACTTACTGACTGCGATTTGAGGGGCAAACACAAGGCCAGTTCATTTGGAACGGAAATATGTCCGACAACAATAACCAAGAGGCGAAAGAGGAAAAGGAAGAGGACACAGAGAAGAAGGAGGTCATGGTGAAAATTCCATCACCTCCATCTCCTCCTGAGATCAGCTGGAATGGTCCAGCTGAGGAGCCCAAGTCGGTGTCCAAATGTCTCCCCAACGGGCATCACTGCCAGCCTATGAACCGGAGTATCTTTCCTCTCTCCGCAGTTTCCCCAGCAGCCGAGAGGATCCGCTTAATCCTCGGCGAGGAGGATGATGGCCCACCACCCCCGCAACTTTTCACTGAGCTGGATGAGCTTCTGTCGGTGGATGGACAGGAGATGGAGTGGAAGGAGACGGCCAGGTAAGGACAGCTGCTGTGAAAAATGACATTTTTTATGATGACATTTAAATGAGTTGAAATGGTTTACACTTCAGATTTTCACCAGCAAAAAAAACAAAACAAAAAGAAACATTCCAGCTGGCACTCTAAGATCAGTTATTCCGACGTTACTATGTGTGGGCGGTGCACACTGATTTAAGAGCAGCCTAAAAAGCGAGCGTTTCACCTCTATGACCCTGTGTGGGATGGGATGATTGTTTGCGTATCATTAGCAGTGGATGAGTGACGCTCAAAGGGAGGCTGGATCCTCTGGCTGGTGTTTTAGGCTCCAAATGAGGTGATTGTTATCCTAAACTCAGCTGCACAGATGAAATCTACATCTTGAGTCACCGTTGGCTGAATGAACGCCAGGAGAACTCCGCTGGAGAACTGAGCTACCAAAGTCTTTCAGTATTCTTTAGAAGTACTTTAACTATAAACAAAGAAGGCGTTTTAAGGCTTAGGCCTGTGAATTCTAGAGACGTTGAATCGTCTCCACCATTGATGTAACTCAATTTATCCAGCTTCTGCACATGGCCAGTGAGGATTACATAAGAGGGGCTGCTCTGGTTCATTATGTGCCGTAATCACTCGACGACGACACGATAGCTTGTCGGTCATTCAGAGGCGTACTCATTAGGGGGCACGAGTAACTCTGAGTTAAATTTTAGACTCAATTATCAGAGCATTGACACTGTGGGAAATCATTTCTTCATGACATTGTTTTTAAGGTCCAAAAAGGGGCAAGATTGAAAATATTTCCTTTATATATACAATACAATGAAATACAATGCAGCCTCACGGGTAATACGGGTAGTGAGGTTAGCAGGAGCTAACGTAGCATTGCCAGTTTCTCCCTTGTGCCGGTCTCAAGCCCGGATGAAGGTCGAGAGTTGCGTCAGGAATGACATCCAGCGTAAAGATTTGCCAAACTACAATATGCAACACTAATAATACTAATACTCATAATTATTATTGTTACATTAATCTCGACTCCACTCTTATTCTTCTCTACAGGTGGATCAAGTTTGAGGAGAAGGTCGAGGCAGGAGGTGAACGCTGGAGTAAACCCCATGTGGCCACGCTGTCTTTGCACAGCCTTTTTGAGCTGCGTGCATGCATAGAGAAAGGCACCATTATGCTGGACATGGAAGCCTCGTCTCTGACTCAGGTTGTCGGTAGGTTGCTGCAGGTCACCATTCAACGGCGTGAACAAGACAATTCCCATCCCCTTTGTGTCCATTGCTGTAAGATGCAGTTTGACTCACTTATATGCAATGAAAGTGGAGTCTGCACCTCATCTCCTGCATAAAGTTCATGTTTTTCAATTCTAATTCTAATTACTAAATAAAGCAACATTTGACAGAACAAAGTTATAATTTAGAATTCCTCTTTTAGGTATTTGAAGAGATGCAGTAGACTAAGGTCAAAGCATGTAAGATTAGCCAGAGCTCCCAAAGCCCTGGATGACTCTGAAGGTGCCACTTGCTTCGTACAATACTTGACATTAAAACGTACAGAGACAATCTCATATTCAGTATGTAGATTTAATATAATATATAATATCCCACAAAGAAATTCATACTTTATCTGTAGTGAACTGTTCTATCTTTAGCCAATTGGCTGAAATGCTACATCAAGGGGAAATATCAACCCAAATGAAAATATGATTTGAAAAATGGCAAAACTATTATTCATATTTTGCTTTGCAACAAGTTAGAATTTCATCAAATGTCTCGTAGTTTTTCCATATTGGGGGGGGGGGTCTGAGAGTCTCTATGATTCACGTGTCAAGAAAAATCAAAACAATGTTTTTTTTAATTAAGATATTGTTCATTTTGAATATATATATATAAAAAAAAGAATTCTCTGGCTAAACCGAAATATATTGAGATTTGAGATCATTTTTGACCCTATGTTATCCCTAACCCTCTCTCTACACCCCCAGAGATGATCACTGACAACCAGATAGAGATCGGCCAGCTTAAACCAGACTTGAAGGACAAAGTGATGTACACACTTCTACGAAAACATCGTCACCAGACCAAGAAGTCCAACCTGCGCTCTCTGGCTGACATTGGAAAGACGGTCTCCGGTGCAAGTAGGCTGTTTTCCAACCAGGAGACCGGTAATGCTGATGCCAGTTTGGTGCAGTCTTCTATTTTTTTTTTAAATGATGAAGGAAGGATGATGAACAAAAAACTAAATTACAGACTAAATTACAGACTGACATGAACGCCTTAAATTAGAACCTGAGGTAGACAGTGAGTTTCTAGTTTTTGAGGTACACTGCTATCCTCTAGTCAAAAATAAATACTAGCTTCTGCTTAATAGATGAAGAAAACTTTTTTTTCCACCTGAAGCTTTACTATACAGTGTGAGCCCTATACTAAAATATTTTGAACATGCTAATACAAACTAATTATTTGTGCACTTTACTTTCACTCTAGTGAGACTAAAGTTGTGGCAATCTTTATCTAATTCATCACAAACGTTTGGTGTTTTATTCATTAAATGCACGATTAATGTACTCACTGAACTCTCCTGCACTAACTCACAGATACACGAACCTCAATAGATCTTGAAAACACTGTGTCTGCTCTTCAGCAGTGATATTTAACACCGGCATATTCAATTGGTGCATGAATTTATGACACTGGTGAGAGAAGTCCAGGGCCACGACAAATTATATTACTTTACCCACGCCTTTGATTAATAGTGAACTAGAGAGATTATCATATAAAGCTGCTAGAATGAAAATAATTGTCTTATATTTTGCTGAATGTTTACCAGATTGAAGCATCACGCACTTAATTTAAATCGTTTAATCTTTTATTTACAGCATTATATACCATCTCATCATACATAATGGGCTTCATTGAATTACTGGCTGAATTATGATTTATGCAAATAAAACTTGACAAATGTTCTGAAAATTAAGAATGTAGATATTGGTATGTTGGTATATTCAACATGCGTGGCTTAAAGAAAAGCATTCTCATTAACCAAATCCTTTTTTAAATGAATTTGACATCATATTTTCCTCAGGCAGCTGCACCGCGCTGCAAGTAGATTAGAATAATTAGTCTATTGCCAAAGCCATTAAAAGTGATTTCAAACATGAGCAGCGTGGCAGCCCTAATTGCACATTGGCGTCTTACCGTGATACAAGCATGTATCATTGCTTTGATTGTAACACGATAACAACTTAACTCAATGTTGACAGTGTAATTAACTGTTCAGTGCCATGGGTCTTTGGAAAGTGAAGGCTTTTATTATCTGCTGTTAGATTTATGAAAGGGGTTTAAGACTCTGTGAAAAGAAAAGCTCCCTTTATTTATGATCTGCTTTGGCGTGCTCAAATAGCAACTCATCACGTATCGTGATCGCAGCACTGCGATAAAGAGCTTTACTAATAATCATTCATTTATGATAGGTTTGTAAGGATAAAGTGCATCACACAACACGATTTGACACCTTGTGTTCCTGTCCAGTGACCCATGGTGCACTGATTTAGTCTCATCTCACTTTATTGCTTGCATGCTATTTAAATGACATTTTGCAGATTTACTTGATTTTGTTCTACTAAACTATATCTTGCTTTGGCTGAATGGACTTTTCTACCAACTCTTTTGCCATCTTTCCCCTCCATGTCCCTCTTCTTGCTTCGTTGGATTGGCTTTGATAACCTGCTGCTGCTGCTAAAAGCTCGCAGTCCTCTTCAGAACTCTTTGACTTGCCTGTCAGGTCACATATCGATGGAGGACTTGCAGTCTCAAACGAGCACCAGCATGGACTGGCTTAGTAAGTTGACTTGGCCCAGTCTACATTTACACTGCAGCCTGGTCAGACTGGTCAGTTTCGCTGTGTTTAATATGAGTTCTGATTGGCTCAACACTAAGCAGACAAAAAATTTACATTTCTGTTAGTTGCTGTTAGTTGTTATATAATTCCGTATCTTACTTTGTGTGACAGAGCAAATCCACGTAACTGTGAAAAATGTGACAGCATATTTTTGTTGCTGGCGCAGATTCACATACATCAAACAACACAGCTGCAGTTTGAATGTAGCTCTGACCAAACTACAGTATACTTAGATGTACATCCAGTGAGTAGTAGATATATTTTTAGGTGGCTCAAAATGAATTTAGTTGTGTATTCCCTTTATTACTTTAAGTACTATACATTTCTTCATCATTTACACTGGCTGCATCATACTGACAAACATGTTATTACCCACAATGCTCAGGGGGCAGATGAATGAAAGGCTACAGTGGCATCAGAAGTTACGCCCTCTGACCCCTCTGGAGACCGTCTCTTATTGCTGACAGCTTCCGGGCTGAAGTAAGGTCACTTTGTGCCGTCAGATCTGTCAGGCTGGAGATGACAAGAAAAAAAAACCCACAGTCAGCAGATGAAGAATCACTGGATGAAACATGATGAAAGCACTTAGTGGAATGTTGATGTGAAGGATGAAGAAAGATGGAGAAGACGATCAGATATTCCAAAGAGTTAGGATTGATGCTCAAGACGGCTTTTTGGCATCTGTCTTTAGCTACGCCTCAATGATGGCATTATATTGGGTTTATATCTTACGTAGAAATTATATTACTAATACATTCTAGTTATAAAATAACTGATAATGTCTGATCTCAGATAGAATAGTAATAGTTTCCGATTCAAGATTTTCCATAGAATTTCATGTAGAACAAGTTATTGTCCTTTTCAAATGAGCCCTTTTCAGTTTGACCTAAATGTTTGCTTTGACAATAATTGAATGGAGAGGTAATTAGGAATTGGCCTTTTAGTCTGCTCCAGCTAAGTGACGATGACGACGTCGGTTTGTGTTTCTCTCCATGGTTTCCATGAAGATATCCGTTTCCTTAATATCTCGGTGTTGCATCCGGAGCGAACTTTCTGGGCCACTGTCTCCTCTCTGGTTCTGCTCTTCCTTCTTTTACACTAAGTTCTTAGATCCTGCTGAAGTTGAAGCTGGTTTAACTCTTCTGGATTGATGCGTTTTAACAGGTAGCCCGGCCACAACTCACCGAAACATAAACTCCAGCAGCCTGGTCGACATTTCAGACAAACCGGAAAAAGACCAGGTGAGTCGTCCTGATCATTTAACTGTTGAAATCTGTTTTTTGTTGTGTTGATTTTATATATATAAAAAATAATCCTGCAGTGTTCCAGCTGAGATAATCAGTCAATCGAACTATGTTGGGCAGTAATTGTAATTTCTTTATTGGAATATGAATGTGAAATGTTTCTGTTTGTGTACCTTTGTTCCCCCCCCCCCCCCCCCCCCCCAACGTTTAAAATATACCACACAACATACAGTAATCCATTTCTTCAAGGACACTGGGACACACAAGCAGGTCACCATTGCCAAGTTAATTAAAATGCAAGCCTGACTTCATCCACTGTGAAGCCAGTCTGTGGCAGCTCACTGCTCCAGAACAGAGTTCGATGCAGCAGTTGCTCTGAAAGTGCAGCAGCAAAGTGCAGTACTGCACGTATGGACTTCATGGTATTTTAGTTGTGATGGTGAAGAGCGTCTTCCTGGATCACTGCTCACTGAAAACAGACTTTTCATGAAATCTGAATGAGCAGGAGAACATATTTTGCAAATCACTTTCTTTTTTCAGAAAACTGGCATTGTAGTGATTTTTTGTAGCAGACAGTTCGACTTCTTTTTAATAGTGGAATACTTAGATAAATGCATTAGCAGCAGCCGTTTGTTCATTTAGTCCCATCTTAGAACAGGCGTCTCCTGGAGACGAGAATTGGGTCAGACTGATCCAGTAAGACTTCCTGTGGGACAGATGCAGTAAGAAAGAGACAACCGGACAGGAAGAACAATCTCCTGATACGTTTCCACCCCGGCTCAGCCTATAAATATCAGTAATAAGGTTCCTCTTTGATCATTTCTAATCTGGCCACATGTATGATACCACGGTGCTGGAAGACGTGTCAGAGAAGATCATTTAAAGTTGTAATAAGATTAGCTGCATAGTAAATACTGACATCTTTAGCAGACATCCGCCACATCTTTCTGCCACCACCCTTTCATTATTTAAATGCATAGAGTCACAGCAAGTTTGATGCTCTGTAACGTCTGTGTAGCTACAATGTCCGCTAAACCACATAACAATGCAAACAAGATTTCCTTCTGCTTTTCACTACAGAAAAAGCCCCGGTGAAAACTGTTGAAAATGCATATTAGCTAGAGGAAGACCTCTCAGGTACAAGGTCAAACATGGCCAAGTGAATTTGTGCCTGGCGCAAACAGAACAAGAACAGATTGGGGTGAACGTGGGGTGTGAGGGCAGCGTGGTGCGGATTGGCAGATTTGAACTCTCAACTCAATCATTTACAGACTAAACCTTTGCCAACGCAGCTCAACAAACTCTGATTGGATATGCGTATATCTTCCCAGGGGGAGTCCACTGGTTTATGGGACTCAAGTCCTCAGAGGTGGACAGCGACTCTGCCAGTGCACGATCGCTGCATTCCTTTAGTTTTGTTCCATCTTATTGTGTATTGATCTCGTACTATACATTATACTAATGTGTTGCGTCCTTTACCAGCCGCCAGACAGTGTTGGTCATGTTCTAATCCAATTTAAATCCTCACACAGATTACTTTAGAGCCACATTTGCCATCAGCCAATACTCGCCGTACTGCTTCTGCTATCAGAGCGTTCTGTGGACAGGATCAGTTATCGTCATCGTGGTATTGTAAGCACAATAGCAGAATCCTAAAAGAGCAATAGAAGCAACACTGGTGATGAGATTATATCTGACGAACAAGCTTTATGTCTTATTGATAGTACCCCTTTGTATAGAAACGTGCTTTTATCAGGGAGTGATAATACAAGAGTGAAAAGCACTGAACTGAAGTCAGAGAACACCAAAGGGTTAACAGGGTAAGAACTCCGCCTCTGAGTCATCGTTGACTCTTTAATCTTTTTAGTTCATTAGCTTGAATGGGTTTACCCTGCTTGGTTTTTTCTTCTTTTACCTGTTTTATTGTTTTTACCGCCATTGTTTGGTTTATAGAAGGTTTTGCATTGAGAAGGCAATGAAGAGTTTGATCGAGTGAAAAATGCCCATTTGTGCAGACAGTTTATCATCAGCTATTTGATGGTGAAGAATCTTCCCTTCGTTTGGAGGTAACCATTTAAACTTTATGCTACTCAAACAGTCTTGCGTAATGGAGGACGAGGAGCCTCAGCAGGAGGCCTCCTTTCTGGTTTGGGTTTAACTAATCCATCAACTAAGAAACTGAACCGTTGAAGCTGAAGTGTTGTTGAAAGCTAATTCAAACCACCATTAGTGTAAACCCTTTGTGACATCCAGGCTTCTGAAGACCGATGGACCGTCTCTGGCTGGGACTGCCCTCTCTGTTAAAGTGTAACACATTGCTTTTACCTTATCTGTTTTCTATCCAGATATTTATGATTCATTGTCTTTGAAGTTTTTATTACGAATGATGTTTGTTCACAAACATCCACTTTTTATTATAGTCATCTTATAAAGCAGTTATGACTATGGCATGAAAGGGGGATTGTAATACTGTATATTATATTTATATATTTACGGCTCCTGGATCAAACATGAGCCATCTCAAGATAATATATCCCCGAACTTCAGCAAGAAAAAGATGACCAACTTGCAGATTAACCTTAAAATCACATTTTCAAGGCTTATTGTTTATATTTTTTTATTCTGTCTGTCAGACACACCATATGACATGGAGTTCAGTCTCCTTTGAATTTTGCATTTCATGAGGAGTATCAGGAGGATGTACTAAAACACAGCAGTTTATAACAGACACTTCAGTACTATAAGAATAGTGAAGAAAAGACACATGAACAAAGTGTCTTAATGACATGGATGGATGGCTCATGGGCCATCCATCCATCCATCCATCCATCCATCCATCCTTCTTGCTGTGAGGCAACAGCGCTAACCACTACACCAACTTGCCACCGCCCATAGGCTAAATACGTTTTATTCCTCCAATCCCGATCGACATGGTATCAGAAAGCTACAGGTTAAACATAATGCACTTGTTCGGGTCCAAATTTACACACGTTATTTGTTTGCTCATGCATTTTCAGAGCGGAATTCCAAACAGAAAAGGAGATTTTTGAAGCCAAAGTTTCTGAATCTGTTCCTAAATTATGAAAAAGAGTTGAATAAAAAGAACTGCATTGTTCAAACAGTTCCTCGGCGGACTTGAATGTCCCCTGGAGGTGAAATGTTGACGCTGTGGAACTCAGCAGGTGTCTGACCATGGCCATGACAGCGAGACATACAGCCTCACTTAGACAGCATGGGAGCCGCCTGGTTTGGTATTTGATCTGAATGGGATTGTCCTGTTTGAAATAGGTTGTTCTATTCAGTGCGTACCGTGCCGGGCAGCTTGCTGATGTGAACATAACATTTAATGCCCTACTCTATTCTTCTCCGTTGTGCATTAAAGCTAAGGAACAAGTTCATGAAGAAGTTGCCGAGAGACGCCGAAGCCTCCAACATACTGGTGGGGGAGGTGGACTTCCTGGATGCACCATTTGTGGCGTTTGTTCGTCTGCAGCAAGCTGTGATGCTGGGAGCCTTGACAGAGGTTCCTGTTCCCACAAGGTAGCAGACGTCTGGTTCATAAGGCAGTGCAGCTGCCTCGATGCAGCCCTACCTCACACATACACATTCTACACATCTAGATCTTGAAGCACTGCCAGAAATCTGGAGGAAGGAAAAACCTAATAATATAGAAAATACACAATGTTGAATAGTGTCATATTTGTATTCATTTGTGCTCACCCTGATGAGCACAAATGTGATTTCATATTATATAGTATAATATATATATAGTGTTACTGTATATCGTATTATCATAGGATTATTCCCTTTGAAGGTTTTATCCATTATGGAGTCAACTCAATTGAATTTTCTTGCATCCACAGGTTTTTGTTTGTCTTGCTTGGACCCAAAGGCAAAGCAAAGTCGTACCATGAGATTGGAAGAGCAATTGCCACACTGATGTCGGATGAGGTGTGACTCCCATTAAGAAACATTGCCTGAGATACTTTTCTCTGTTTGCTTAATGTTTTGCTTCTATTTAGAACAAGTTCATTTCATTATTTGTTGCCATAGTATGAATTTTAATCTATAATATAAAGATTAATCTGTAATCTCTAAATAAATTATTGATACAAAATTGTGCCCAAGTTTTGTTTAATATTTAGGATTATTATTATTATTATTATAATATTTGTTGTGTTAACATTTTCTACAATATTATTATAGTAGTAATAGTAGTATAATCTCTATACTCATGTTGTGTTTTTAATGCCTGTTTGGTAGGACATTCTTAATCTCAGACGTTAATTCTTCGATGCTGAATATCCCTTGTCTCTGTCTGTCCCTCCAGGTGTTTCGTGACATTGCATATAAAGCCAGGGACAGACAGGACCTGCTAGCGGGTATTGACGAGTTCCTGGATGAGGTCATTGTGCTTCCTCCCGGAGAGTGGGATCCGGCTATCAGGATAGAGCCTCCCAAATCTCTCCCCTCCTCTGACAAAAGGTCTGTAAAAGTCTACCTCTCTACCGTGATGATTAATTAGCCCTGTTGTTTGTAGATAGAAATGTCAACTGGTATATCAATATAGCAGACATTCAGGAATCTAAGTTGTGCCTCCAGACTCTGCTTCCCCTCCATAAGAGGAAATAATTTAATTTTGCATACATAGTTGTCTTACAATAAATACACAGTCAGACAGTTACTGCAAATAAAGATATTAATTTAGTTCACACAGATTCTGACTGCTCATGAATCTGCCATTATTGTAGTATTAGAACTCCCAGAAACAGCGTAAAACCTGTATGTGAAAGGATTCAGCAAACAAAGCACTAAAAATAAAAGCAAAAAAGCACAACTTTGTAGGAATACTACTTGAAATGGAATTAAATTTCAAGTTGAAGGCAGTGGCGTTCTTGCTAAAAACATTTCATATTTTAGGAAAAACATGTATGCTGGAGGGGACTCTCAGATGAACGGAGATATGCCTCATGACGGAGGTCAAGGAGGAGGGGGCCACGCTCCAGGGGAGGAGCTAACAAAGACTGGAAAGTATGAAAAATGCTTTTAAACATTTAAAACGTGCTTTTTTTACTGCAACAGGATTGCTCTGTGTGTATGTCTACAAGCCTGCTGTAGCATCACAGAATGACTTTATAAAAACGGGAGAAAATAGAAACGTGAATGGTCATCGTAGTGTGTGTATTTCTACACAGCACAAACTGCAGTTCAGATGTGAGTGTTTAAAACAGAAAAGTTCATCTTAAAAAGGACGACGTTTTTCCTTGCCATAGTCATAATTAAGCTTTAAGTCATGTTTTGGATACTAAAAATGCCTCATCGGTTTCTACAGTTTCCTGTTGTGTTGGGTCTAAGTCTTGATCTAATAGTCACATTCAGCAGGTTGATTTGTTTGTGCTCGCTATTGCACGTTGTAAAACGACACACCATTTGCGTTTTCAGGTTTTGCGGGGGTCTCAAACTTGACATCAAAAGAAAAGCGCCTTACTTTCTCAGTGACTTCACAGACGCATTAAACATTCAGGCCCTGTCGGCCATTCTGTTTATTTACCTGGGAACTGTGACAAACGCCATCACCTTCGGTGGCCTGCTGGGCGACGCTACGGAAAGCATGCAGGTCAGACTGAGTTGAACTTTTGCAAAGTCCGATGGGTGTTTTCAGTTTCCATCCCGAATGATTCCATGAGAGTTCCCGTCCATGTCTGCAGGGAGTTCTGGAGAGTTTTCTGGGCACAGCGATCGCCGGTGGGGTTTTCTGTCTGCTGGGCGGCCAGCCTCTCATCATCCTCAGCAGCACTGGTCCTGTCCTGGTGTTTGAACGGCTGCTCTTCAACTTCAGCAAGTATGATCTTCATTCTCCGATGTTTTTAGGGGCTGGGAGTTGGAAACAGTATTTCATTATCACCCTGTCAGCTGTTCATGCCTGAAAAATATCAATATCAAAACCTTTCTCTTTCTTTCTTGCATAGTTGTATCGCAAAGTCATCAACGCTTAGATACAAAACTATTATTGATGATTCGCTCTGTTTTTAGAGATCATGAATTTGACTACCTGGAGTTCCGTCTGTGGATTGGCCTGTGGTCGGCGTTCTTATGTCTGGTGCTTGTGGCCACTGACGCCAGCTACTTGGTTCAGTACTTCACCCGGTTCACTGAGGAAGGCTTCGCCTGTCTCATCAGCTTCATCTTCATCTACGACGCCTTCAAGAAGATGCTCAAATTATCTCACCACTATCCCATCGATTCTGATTATAAAATGGATTATGTCACGCAGTATGACTGCCTCTGCATGGCCCCTGCTGTTCTAGGTGGGACTTTTCTTTTCTTTGTGTGTGTGTGTTGCACCCATGATGCACGTTATTGTTCCCAGCTGGAGTAGGACTGGGACGCTGTTGCTGGCAGGTTGACCATTGAGCCATAGAGCCATCCCCAGAGTGGGATCTCTCGACAACGATTCGGTTTTTAACATCATCTTGATTATGGATCAGGCCTTTGAGGGGACTCACCCTTAATGACATGAGTCCAAAGCCTTTCAGTGGGTTTTACACCCCACAAATTAACAATTTGCATCTTTAGTTTACAACAATAATACTTTCATCACTGACTGGAAAGTGTTCTTAGTTTCAACTTACAGATGGTTTTGAGAAGAAATAAACATTTACTGGTAGCTCCACAGTGCAAGCATGAAGAATTTAAGTTACCGTAAAGTAAAGGAGAAGAAACCAAACATTATTTCAGCTTCTCTTGAGTACGGTTGCCTCTTTTGGGCTTTGTAGCTATCTGGTTGGTTGTTTCACTGACACCACTCTCCACCACTGAAGTCTTACGTTCAACTTAACAAAATACTGGAGAACTATACCAACATTACGTATGGCATGACTGCAGTTGTATTCTTGTTGCTTTACAAACTATATTTTCAATCAAAACAAAATGCAAAGCAGGATGTAATGTGTAATAACAATCGTTAGCATTAACATGATCAGATTCTTTTTTGTTTTTTGCAGAGAACAGTACGGACATCATGGGTGATCCTCTAGAAGGTACTTCAGTCTGGTACTGGAACAATACTGATCTGGCAAGTTCACATTATTTAATTATCCTTCACATGTTCTAGTTTTCATTTGAGTGCAAACTGTTTTTTATCGAAACAAATCTATGCCGGCTGGAGTGGTGGCACAGAGGGTAGTGCTGTTGCCCCACAACTAGAAGATCCTGGGTTCAAATCCACCATCAAAACATGCAGTATATGGGTGACTGGGTGACACTGAACTGACTGCAGGCATGAATGTGGATGTGAATGGTTGTCTCTCTCTCTCTCTCTCTAACCCTGCCTCCTGCCCAAAGTCACCCAAACTGGGATAGGACACAGTACTGTATGAGTAGTTACAGAACATGAATCAATGGTTGTGTATTACACAACGACCCCCCCCATGGAAAGTCTGAGACGGCATCAGTCAGCTCATCTCCTCCTCCTCTGAAGTATAAAAGATAAACATGTGCAACACATCTAAAGCCTTTAGGCTACTGTTGTTTTATTATGGCTTTAGTACGGCACCTCATATGCGACTGCTTCTGACGCCTTTGCTTTCTCTGTGCAGCCAATGAACGCGACGTGGTCGTCGCTCACAAAGACAGAGTGCTTAAAGTACAACGGCGAGCTGGTGGGGAAGGCCTGCGACTTCATTCCCGACATCACCCTCATGTCCTTCATCCTGTTCTTTGGGACCTACGCTTGCTCCATGTTTCTGAAGCACTTCAAAGCCAGCCCGTTCTTCCCCACCACTGTGAGCCGCCGTCAGCCACGCTCCGATCATTTAATGAGACGGTTCATCTGTGACGGAAATTAATTAGACGTCCAAATGTGTGAGCAGCAGTTTACACAGCAGTGTTTGTGGCGACTTTCCCCGCAGGTGAGGAAACTAATCAGTGACTTTGCCATCATCTTGACGATCTTCATCTTTTGTGGCGTTGATCTCCTCGTCGGAGTCGAAACTCCGAAGCTCATTGTGCCAAGTGAATTCAAGGTGTGCATTGTGATTTTGGTGTTTTGTTTCTTAAACTATAATTTGGCCCTAAGAGACTCTTGTGACGTGATTTCAATCTGAAATGCAGCCTATTTACAGAGAAACTAGACAGAAACAAAAGCAGCAGGTAGAGATGAACATGTAAGAAGGGGAGAGTTGATTTCTGACTGACATGTTCAAGTGTCTGCCCCCCCCATATATAGCCAACGAGTCCTAAGAGGGGCTGGTTTGTGCCCCCCTTTGGAGGAAACCCGTGGTGGGTTTACCTGGCATCCTCTGTTCCTGCCCTGCTGGTCACCATACTGATCTTCATGGACCAACAGATTACTGCCGTGATTGTCAACCGGAAGGAGAACAAGCTGAAGGTTAGTCTTCAACAAGCCTGCCATTGGCCGACTGCTTTCTTCTATCTGCATGTTACCGGTTTCCTTTTTTTTTTTTGCTTCAGAACAACCCCCAAACTGGCAACCTGCACTCTTAAAATATAAAGTAACCAAAGTAACTAACTTAATCACCAATTAGACATGGCCCTAAATGAGCTAGCAGCTGGTACCCTTTCTTCTGCTGAGGTTTAGCCATTTCATTGTCAGCTTCCCGTGTGAAAACATTTCATCACAGGTCCCCCCCCCCCAGACTTGTGGAAATAAAAAGAACAATCTGTGCCTTCCTTGCTAAAATCGATGTAGGGTGAGGAGAGCATTAGACATGACATGTCGTGAGTGTGAAACCGCCTCTGTCCCTGTCTGCCCAACTAAATCTCGGTTGCTGACTGGGCATGTTCTCTAGCTGAGTCTTGTAACTGGATTATTGAAATGGCAACATCATAGTTTATTTTACATCGCAGTGTGCTGTTTTGTTTTTAGAACTGACATGGCTCCATTAATAGACGGGCCATGTCATTTCCAACTACTAGAATATGTTCAGTCAGACCTCTCTTTGGGACTGACAGACATGTGGTCTCACTATATCTATATCAGACTTCAATAACAAAACATTAAATATTGAGGGTAAATGGTCAAGCGGGAGATAAACGTATTTGTGCCAGTATTGGGAGTCATTTGTGTTGAATTCTGGCGTTACAAATGAGAAGATGATCTCAATTTAGTGCCGACCATTTTAAACCTGTGCTTGAATGTGCATTTTAGTTTAAACACATGCTAAATGTTTTCTTTTTTTGTAATACGAGGTCATGCTTTCTTTCTGGTGCCCCATCCTGTTTTATGTGAAGTAAGGAGTTCTGTGTTTTTCCATTTTGTACCGGTCACTGTCCCCCTTCACACTGTCATCAAATATCGTTGTCATTCTTCTCACAGTCATGACAGATGTTGCACGGCAGTGACGGAACATGGTTCACTTCAAAAAAGCAACTACCTGAGATGCTCAGACTGCCTCTGCTGAAGCTGTGCAATGATTGTCTTGATTTCAGACGTGTTGCATGTTCATTTAAGGATTAATTGCATAATCTCTCAGATTACTTTGCATTAATAACATGGACTCATATCAAACTCATACATAATCAGACCAGGTATTAGCTGCTTTGCAGGTGCTGTATGTGCTGAATGTTTCTCCCTGACGTTACACATGCATGACCTTTGACCTTGTTTTTTTTTTTGTTCCAGAAAGGGGCAGGCTACCATCTGGATCTCCTTTGGGTATCTATTCTCATGGTGATCTGCTCCTTCATGGGTCTGCCGTGGTACGTAGCCGCTACCGTGATCTCTATCGCTCACATCGACAGTCTGAAGATGGAAACGGAAACATCGGCTCCCGGAGAGCAGCCCAAGTTCCTGGGTGTGAGGTGAGACTGCTAGCGTGTTGGAGTGTCCCTGGAGCTAGATGCACACACACACGACACGGCAATTGCATCTTGTGACATTTTGTAGAATGCTCATTCTGCTTAGAACAGTTGTGCTGCAATACCGCCACCTATAGGTGAGATGCCAACACACCCATCTGTTTGTACACTACAGCGAAAGGCAGCACATGTCGTCATGTCTGTTGGGCTTGCCTGGTTCACGCATCATCATTCCAACAATGTTTTTGCAAAAGTTAGTTGAAATATTCTAGAATGATTCCAGAAAATAAATATATATGTCTCTGCTCTATATGTGGGCTGCACCAGACATTAATTTGTTTCTTTTTTGGCCCAAGTTTTTTAAAATCCCTTCTTCTAACCAGATAACTGTATTTCCCCTCTTTCTTCAGAGAGCAGAGGGTCACTGGTGTGTGTGTGTTCCTCCTGACAGGACTGTCTGTATTTATGGCTCCTATTTTAAAGGTAAATTGTGACAGATTGCTTTACGACTTGTTATTATGCGATGTGTGTTTTTAATCATGTTGTTTTTGTATGTTTCATCTAATCAAAATACTACCTCAATAAAGTGATACATCACATGACTAGCTTTTGCTTTTCCAGGTTAGGTTCATAGGATATATTAAAAATCACAGTTGCACATAGTTGTATTATTACTATTATTATGAGAAAGCTAAGCAGAAAAATAAAGCATTGGTTAGATGTTTTTAAAAAAAACTCATTGGGCATTTAATTTGATTTCTGCTTATTTTAAATAGTTCATCCCGATGCCTGTCCTGTATGGAGTTTTCCTATACATGGGAGTTGCTTCTCTCAATGGCGTGCAGGTAAATGTTGAGTCTTTGAGATGTGATTATAAAATGTATTTCATAATGTGAATTATAGAGCAATGTTAAGGAAACTGATATGACTAAACCGGCCTGACTCATGTCATTTTTGTTATATTTGAAGGTCAAATTTATATATCTTCCTTTATTACAAGATGCCTCTGAGTGCTGCGCTGATATATTCATGCATTCACTGCATCCTGTGATGTTTGTCTGTCTGTAGTTTATGGATCGTATCAAGCTGTTTCTGATGCCAGCAAAGCATCAGCCCGACCTGATTTACCTGCGACACGTTCCTTTGAGGAAGGTCCACCTCTTCACCTTCATCCAAGTCCTTTGCTTGGCTATGCTGTGGATCCTGAAGTCCACTGTGGCGGCTATTATATTCCCTGTTATGGTTAGAAGCTTTAATATTAAGATTTATCCATTACTGAGTAAGTACAGCAAGACTTTCTAGCTTTCATCACCAGAAAGTATTTATTCAGCTGATACGGATTCAGTTGTTACATCATTGAAAGATGTGTTAATTCTTATAATATCTTCACTATACTGAGTTTTACAACATTGATCATTTCAATTAATGTATTTATAGCCTCTCTTGTTTCATATTAAAAGGAACATTTAAAAGAATAATAATTGTATTTATAGAGGAAGCTAATCATCCTTTTAATTCCAAGAATGCATAAATAGTCCACTCCTATCTTCTTATGCTTCTATGCTTAGATCCTCGCTCTGGTAGCGGTCAGAAAAGCAATGGACTATGTGATCTCCCAGCATGACTTGAGCTTCCTGGATGACGTCATCCCAGAGAAAGACAAGAAGAAGAAAGAAGATGAGAAGAAAAAGAAAAGACGAGGCAGCACAGACAGCGATGCTGAAGATGTAGGAATTTACTGTTTTCATTTTACTCAAGTGCAAGAAGCTTTTATCATTAGAACATCACCAGCGTTCTTCCTTTAAATCCACTGAAAGACCAATATCCAGGTCTACAGACGAGATGAGTCCTTCATCCAACAGGGCTGTTGCTATAGTGATGTGTCCCCCCCTTCTTTCAGATAAAAAAACATTTTACTGACAGGCAGCATTAGAACTTTCTTTCATGAGTGTTTTTTTTAATATATATACTTTACCAATGTTCCAAAATGAGCCACCGCTCACCACTCTTTGCTCTGGTACGTATTACTGACTTGAACGCAGAAGCAGAGGTCCTCATTTGTCCCCTCAGCGCAGATCGACTAAGACTCGACCCAGGAGTGGAACTGCATTTAAAGTGGGAAGGATCTTGTTGTACTGACTTGTGCCTTCACGGGTAGCTACTCTTGTCTCTGATTACAGTGTGTTCTCCAGCCATTGTAACATTAGTCTGCTCAGATCTGTCCTCAGGTCTGTTCCGGTCAGGTATGCTTAACAGATCAGTTGTGGAAGTTTTGCATGGATTTGTTTCATACCAACCACATGCCCAACACACGTAACTGGAAATAGTAAAGTCGATTATGGTGATGATGACGACGAGGGTGATGATGATATGCCACTTCTTGAAACAGAAAACTGTGTTTAGACTTTAGAGTAACCTAAATCACTCCTACAGCCAGGAACGTACATACCAGTTGTGTCAGCACTCCTTTTTTTTTTTTGAAGTCATCAGCTTATATTTTGCAGTTTCCTTTGAAGTAGGGGTTAAGTAGTGAAGACCGACAGAGATGGATTTGTGTACTGATGTAGCACAGAGACACCCCAGAGGTCCTGTCTCAGGATGCGTCTCCTCTCTCCAACAGTCTGACTATCCTTACAATGAGAATGTCCCCAGCATTAAAATCCCCATGGACATGATGGAGCAGGAGCCCTTCTTAGGCGATAAGGCCTCTGACAGTGAGTAAAACCCCCAAACTACCAGCTGAGCCAGAGGGGAGCTGCTTCTTCGCTCTGTCCACTTCTCCTGCTCCACTTGTGCATCAGATGATTTTTTTTATGTCACTGGGGGTGGATGTTGTGCTGCCTGTTTGTCTTTGACTCACTGCGTGACTTTGTTTCTCTCTAGAGATGCATGGAATTAACTCTCTTTCTTCTGCTGTTGTAGTTTCACCCTGGATTGTGATGTCTTGAACTACCTTAATCATGATTTGTCTTTTCCCTTTTCCCTTCTGACTTCTTTTTTCATTACCCAAAAATTTTCTCTCTTTGGTGTACAATTTCAACTAACGCTTCAAATACTCTAAAAGGACTATGTTACCACTTTCTTTTAGTATATGGTCATAATCTGCCTTTTTGTTAATGAAGCTTTAAAGTAAGTTAGTAACGTTAAATTGATGCTGTATTTGGTTTTGGTACTGCAGCAAGACAAAGATCAGCTACATTTTCCCAGCACAGCTAAGAAACAAACGGCGCGTGTCAGACACGACACGCCCTCAAACATATTAGCTTGGCTACAAACAGTTTACTCCTCTTTATCTTTCGCAGAGAAATCCCCGTCATTCCTTGAACGACACACATCGTGTTGAGCAGCTTCGCTACTACCAGGCCAATTGCTTGTCCAGGTGAGACGTGAAAGTGTGTGTTTATGTGTGACACAGTGAAGTAATGCATATAGGATGCGGTTGAGAGCCAAAGAACCACAGACTCACAGATCTAGTTTTCTAGCAGGTCAAATTAAATAACAAAGGGGAACAAAGCTAAATAGAACTAGAATTGATTTTTGCGTAAATTCTGCCATAACTGCAGCATCAAAGGTCACAAAAGGTCAACCTAATGTCTCCATCTTAGCTCCTTTTTCAAAAGACTGTACATTTGAAAGAACCGCAATGTGGAGGGACATCCTGATGACCCTGATGTTTTACTGTCGTTGCAGTCCTGAGACGAGCCCATTGAAGTCTGTGCCTCAGATTATAATAGACATGGACCCAGATGACGATCATTCTTTCTACTGGAAGAGCAGAGGATCTGAAACGTCTCTGTAGTCGAGCAATAAATGGCTGGCAGGTGAATCCTGCAGCACCAGTTCATTTCTTTTTAAGACCATTTTACACAGTGTGAAAACTGTTGTGAAGTATGTGATGTAGAAGAAAGGGAGCAGTCCAACACCACGGTAGATTTCTAAGGAAACCATTTCAAAACCAGCTCTTTCTTAATTATCTTGTGCTGGTTTACTTCTCACAGCTCGACAGGAAACTGTCTTTACTTTCTGACTAAGGGTTAAATGAAGTGTCTTCCTACTCATCCTAACGCTGATCAATAGCAGCAGTTCTCTCTAGCATGGAACATCCTCCTTAATCTTTTCCTATAAATTTATATATATATATAGTCAGATTTTTTTAATATATAAACAGAAATTTAATTACTTCAATATTTTCCTATAGCAGGAAAATTATGTTTTTATAGCGCTACCTCTTGATTTAGATCAATTTCTTTCTATTATTGAATGCAGCGTGTTGATTTGGGGTTTGGATAATTTCTCTCTGTCTTCTTGTAGAATGGAAATGACTCAAGAGCATCACTGTGTTATATATCGTGTGAAGGCAATGTATGGAAGTAGACATTATGATTTAATTAACAGTTAATGAATGCATATATTTCAATGTGCAGATGAGTTCCATATTTTTATAATCACCTTTTGATGCGGTTTTGATGGCTCCGTCTTGTCTTTCTAATTTCCTGGACCTTTCAGGTGTTCACTTCAAAGCTTTTGTTACTTGTTTGAATTAAATCATGCGTTTCTGTCAGTTTTTTTTTATGATTTGGTTGGGGTAACTTTTGTTTGGGGGTAGAAACCAGTCCACTAACACATTATCATTTGATTTTCCGCCTGGAGTGCACATCATGTATAATTACTTGTTCTGTACAAACGACCTTACCTAAGTGACTTATGAGAGACTGATCCGGAGTAAAATACTAAACACTGTAAGACAAATGAGACATAAATTAAGTCTGTGTGCAGGGAGACAGCTGCAGTTCAGGGCAGGTTTATTTACCGGTATGTCGGTCTCAGATGCTGTTTTGATTTTCTGATGTGAAGTTTGTGAAGACTTTTTTGTTTATGCATTTAGTGAGTTAATTTATTTTTATTTTAACACCATAATAGCAGCATTGTGTGTACTGCATGTACATTGAGGGAGTTATTGGTGACGGGGACGCAACACCGTTGTAGCTCCACAAAACTGGAAGGTATGTTTTGCAAAACTGAACTTCATACTTTGTAAAAATTCTTAATAAGAAGCGTCTGCAGGTTGAGAGTAAATTCACACAAGCGTATAATAATAATAATAATAATAGCTTCGTTGAAATGTTTTTCAGCTCATATAATTATAACAAAGAATTACAAACCTTTTTTTTTTTTAGATTTCAGTGGGGTATTTATTTTGCGTATTTACGATGTAGAGGCCTGGGTCATGTATCCTCCATTCTGGAAGTCATCCTTCATGTTCATTAGCAGGGTCTGATGTTGCGTAGCATACATGCCTCTTTCAAATGTCCACAGTTCGTTCATATTTTCATATTTAAAAGAAGATTCCAACTTAATTTACTGAACTCCAACTCCTGAACAAGAACATGGTACATTCTTGCATCATATAATGAAGGTGTTTTAATCAGCCACCGATAACTCCCGGTCAAACAAAACAGCTGCAGCTTTCTTTTAAAAATTATGCAAACGTCATTCACAACATTCCTCGTTCCACTGACACGCAGAAAAAAGGAAGCTTCAGGTGTGACAACTTCGCTTTAGATGGACATTATTACCTACAATATAGCAAGAACTGTCTGCCATTAATGTACCTTTAATTGGCAAATTAGAACACGTTTATTTTATGTTTTTATTTTAAGCTGTTATCACCACTCTCTTTGTTGTTGTTGTTGTTGTTGTTGCTGTTAACATAAATGAGCCACCTTCCTCCTCTGCAATCCACATACAGTGAAAGCAGACTGGCTCAAAGCAAAATGCTAAAATGTGCACCATCATAGTTGCTGGGTTTAATATATTTGTTTGTTGAAGTAGCAACAACGAAACAATGACAATTGTCCTCCACATCAATTCTTGAGCAGAGGCTGGAAAGAAGCATTGCAATGTCTGAGATGTGTGTGTGTGTGTGTGTGTGTGTGTGTGTGTGGAGCTGTGTGGAGTGTGTCACACTGTGAGAGCATGTCTGCAAAGAAAAGGAAAACTTGTAATTTTCATTATGCAGAATACTGATTTTTAATTTTTTTGATTAACTCTCTGACTTCATAGAACAAGAATGGGAATGGCTTATTTTACAATTTATATTTTTGAAATGAAATGTATATTGTAAAAAGAATAAACAGAATGTTCAAACAGTGATGTTGTGCTTTAAGGTGATGGAAAACAGGACACTTTATAGACCAGCGGATTTATTGATAATGAAAATGTTTGTTCTGCCTGACAATAAAGAGTCAAAATACAATTAATATAATTATGGACACGTAAGCAAATTACGTAATTAATCATAAGCTGTAGGTTGTAGCCTGCTTCCTGTGAAGGGAAGTTAAAGTAAAGGTTACTGTTCCGATCAGCAGGTCGAGATCCTCGTGATCTAGTGATTCAGTCGCTCCTCTCTGTGTTTATAGTTGCAGAAATACCAACATGACCAGACAACAGGTTTGGGGACATAGTTTTAAGACTCTAGTCAATCCATTATGCATTTAACTCTGCGGGGGGCCATTTGGACTTTTTGAAACAGGTAATGAGGGAATGTTTTTCTTGTCACCTCACACATGTCCGGGCTTTAGGCTGCATATTGATTTAGTTTCAAATTCAAATCTAAAAAAGTTTGTTGCTTAATTATAAATGTAAATGGTAAAATTGTTCCAAATGTGTCTGATGGGCTAGGCATGAAGTTTATCAATAAATGTGCTGAGAGATAGATTACAGAGAGCGCCTGTGGAGTGGGAATCTACCGTGGAGTGGGGATACTGTAATACAGGGGTATCGAACCTGTGCCCTCAACGAACCAGGTTCGACACCCCTGCTGTAATAGTTCATGCAGAGGTTTGAGCAGACAGTCGGCTATTGATCACAAATAAATAAATAAATAAAAATAGAGACACAGCAGCAAAGCATTTCCACTGGCAGTATAATTATTACGTGTGCAAATGTGAGCCGTATCATTAAAGTGTTCTGCCTATGCTCAGAAAGAGAAGTGATTAATTACAGTGTTTGCTTACCGAGCAGATCACTGGGAGGAGTGGGACAGAGAGGCTGACTGAACTGGTTATATACTGGCTAAACAGAATGAGTTTCAGTTAAAATACCATGTACTACTACCACTACTACTTGCAGAAGACAAGAAAAAAAAGAGTATCATTGCTTTTGTTGTACTGGTATTTAGTTTTTGAGTGTGACTGTAATACTCATATCAACCACTAGAGGCTGAAGTGTTCCATTATCATGTGTTCTATCTAGAATACCACTTTTGCCTTGGAACGTACACACAAAGCAGAAAACAGTTTACATCAGACCCAAACAACAGATCCACACAAATTCATTTACCTGTCAAGGCTTCCATAATTTCAGAAGATAAACGGTGATAAATGTTGACCATTTGGATTCTTGAGCGTTTTATTGTATCCTCGCTCGGTGATTAGATGTGCCTCCATTACACGATGCTGCAATTCATGTAAAGAATGAAATTCATACTGTTTAGAAGCTGTTTACTCCGGGTTAAAAATGCTGTTCTACACAATTGTATGATGATCTGCAGAGCAGAGAAATTGACCTGAAGGATTTTTGTCAACCTAGTGTTTGATGACTTTTCCTGCAGTGATGGCAATTTTAGAAAAAGCTGCCTTCATTCAAATTTCCAGGAAAGCTGGGGCACAAAAATTGACAATGATTGATGGGCTTGGCCTGTGTGCTTACATAGAGCTGCTAAGTTTAACAAGAATTCACAGGCTGCATGCAGTTTCTGGGACTGAGAGGGTGGAGGGGTGATTTTCTGCATCAATATGTCACTGAAAGTCTTGATTTGCTAACCGCGAGTCAAGACCTGCAAGATGCGTGACCAGAAGAGCGGTGACCAGAAGAGCGGCCTGGGGTCAGTGGGTGGAGTGCCCACCATACTTCTGCCGCCCTGAACCCTGAAGGAGCAAGAAGAGCCACAGGTTGATTCATTTTGTTACATATACTTCATTCTTATCTATTGCTGTTGTTCACACTCTTTGTATTTGAGAGCAATGGTTGAAAAAATAAAAAAAATATATAGTGTAATTCAAACTATAAACAAAAAACAAACAAATAAAAATAATATTTTGAGGTTAAGTATTATCTCTCGTTGGAATAATAATTTCTAACCTCTGGTCACTGAGTCTGGAAGAGGTTATCTATTGGTTACCTCTAATCTATAGGTATCTAAATGTTGGTTTACTAAAAAAATACAAATGGTGACAGATGGATCGGTGCAGCAGCTGCAGTTGTGTAGGCTGTCGAGCGCCTTAAATGCTTTGAAAATAAAATTAAAGCAACAAGAAAAAAATGCTTGAATTCCAGTTTCACTGTGCTGGGAGAATAAAACCTGTCTATAATGACTAAACGGATTTAAACTCCCATGCCCTCCATTAAGTTGCAGGAAAACGAGGCGATTCATGAAATATTCAAATTGCTGCAGATGTGCGCAGCTTCCATTATACCACTTAACGAACAGTGCAGAGCGCTTCACCTCATTTCACAGTGAAACTTAATTTCCAGACAGCAAGTTAGAAACTTTATGCATAAATTACAGCTTTGTGTGTAAATGAGGAGTAAGAATATTTTTTTTTATATATATAACGTGCATTTCTGACTCATTGCAAAGCAAATTCCTGCCATCCTCTGGCCAAACAAAACCCAATAGTCCTTCTCAATTGTTTTTAAGGACCTCTTGAGAGTGTGGCTGAGGCATTGCAAGAAAATTGTGAGGCAATAACGCTTTAGCCTTGTGAGAAATGAATGTTCTCTCACGTATCAGCTGTAACAACATGAAACTCTGGCTCTTACAATTCCATTATCATTAAGCTTTCATTTTTGTGTTCCATTTACTGGCATCAAAATCCATTCCAACACAATTTTACCTTGATAAGCCCTTCTCAAGCATATAGTCTGACGTGCATGTCCACTATTGTCAATAATTTTCACACATCTTGAGGAAAGTTTCTCCGAGGAAGAGCACCTGTACATGCGATGTGTTCATCATCTTTTGCAGAGGGAGTTATTGAAAGTGCTGCAGCGTTGACATGCCTTACCATTTTGCTAGCCTCAAGGCTCACTTTTGCTGAAATGCCAATCATCAATTTTCTTTGCAGAATGAGTTAATAATTAAAGTGAATGTTTTGGAATATGGAAAGTTAGATTCCCGTCAGCGCTACAGATATTAGAGGAGGCTTGAAGTCGATCAGGTACTTTGACTGATTTCTTATGCTGAAGAAACAATAACTTTTTACTCTGTTGCACAGTAGATACAGCAATGCACTCAGTTCTACTGTAATTTATGGATGACATTGAAAACAGCGCAGCTGGACAACGAGACAAACCCAATCTGTCATTTCAGTGTTGTGCCTGTATTCTTTATTTCATTTAATAACACACTTCTGAAGATTTTGATGAGCATTTCAGATCTGAAATAAAACACATAAAATACATTTGCTACTTTTTTGCCATTTTAATTAGTTTTAGTGTTATTTAGTATTACTATTCTGTAGAATTAGCTACATTTTATATAGTTTTCCTGAAGGACTCATGAGTGCCTCTAAAAAAACTCACTGTTCAGTAGTTGATCAAACTGGAATGGTTGGAGGATACATGGCTCCACTCTTGGCCTTTTTAAAATTATAGGTACTGTATTGTAATTTGAAGTAGGCATTCTCTATTATTACTATGCAAGGTAACATGGAAAAGTGAAAGAATATTCTGAACTCTAAATTTTTTTTTTTATCTGTGTTCCTTTCAGTAAATTCTGAGCTTGTTCGGCATTTTCTCAGATGTAATTGTCTAAATGTATAGTGAACATGAAAGGACATTGCCACACCTCGAGCTGAATGCATATAATCAGAGAATGAACATTTGAAGTGGCTTCTGAAGCAAATCAGTATTCATTCCCAGTGGCAGCAATCCATTTGGAAAATAGATATATATGGGCTATTTGAATAACGGCACCTGCAATTTTATGCATTACTCTGAATGAGGGTTGGAAAAAAAACTGGTTTTGACAAGATGGCTCTATTCAGAAAACTTGCAAGGGCTTTTCGACTGGAGACAGACCAACGATAATTTGTCTGCTAAAACAACTCTAATTTGAGTAATAACTGTAAGCTCTTTGTTTACTAAAAGAAGCGGCTGAACCAAATTGTTGCATTCAAATTGTGACGGCCCATACAATGAATATTGTGAGGCTGCCTGCGTGCTGAATGAGTAATTAATCATTCCTATCCATACTGGACTTGTCAAATCTCATTCAGGGAGATGTAATGTGGGAAATCCATGACTGATGTAGTGGCCTTTAAAAATAAAGTAGAGCTCCATTAAAGCAAAATCTCATGCATGCTCTGAGCATTAATCGATCGACATCAAAGGACCTGGGTCTTGATTTTCATCGTTAGAATAAGTTACAAGAGTCTTCATTTAAAAATGGATTAAATGAGGAGAGGTCATCTTCCGTTGCCTCTCAGTGCTCGGGAGATTTGTAAAGACTTTTAATCTTTAGCTTATAAGCAGTAACGACTTCAGTCACTCATTCATGTTATGTATGAAAAGAAACGTACTCCCTGCACGTGGCTTCATGACTGCTCTGATGTATCTAATCAGAAAATGTAGTTTAGATTACGGTTTTGAAATGAACTACTGAAATAATTTGGCCATATATTTATTTTCATTGTATATGTAAAGGTAAGCCTAAACTTTCCTTCTAATCAAGCTAATGGTTAATGCTGGCTTAGGATAGACAGATTACTTGGGGCACTGGGCTTCTTTCCTCCTCCTCCCTCCCACTCTGGACTTTCATGTCTCATTACACAAGATACTTCCCACAAGTATCTTCTTCACAATTATAACCCAAGTAAAAGGTTGTACTCCTGTTTATATAAAATCCTCACTGATTAGCTCACTGAAATGTATTAATTCAAAGTTCATGAATCGTACCATCTGGTATAATCTCTGTTATGTGCACATACTTCTATACATAGAATTTAATCTACCTACATAGAATATGAATATATGAAATATCTTCCAGTCTTCTGATGAGCATAAAGTAGTGCTTATTATTTTAGATCTACTTTATATACTATGGAGATGATGACCAGCATTTGGCCACCTTAAAATTATCACTCTATGGAAAACTCTGAAATAATGTTTGTTGGAAAAACTAAATATTAAAAAGTACCCTAATCTGCTGAATACATGTTTACAAGTTTCCCAGACGCACCTAAAATAATATTTGTGGAAATGTTGGTAAACCTAGGATGTATAGCTTGCAGATAATATCTGATTACAGATGGAAAAATGGAAGGAAGGACCGATGATATCCAACATCGTTTTAATGTCTGATGGATAAAAAGCTGAGCAGTGAGCCCAAATTAATTTCTGGATCTTAGTGGCTGCAGTTGTTGCAGTTTCTTTGAATCGTTTTTCTCTCTCTGCACTGAATAAAATAGTGACATATAGATATTTTAGTAGTTTATTGTGAATGAGTAGATCAATGTATTTATTAGTGCTTTTTGCAATTTACAATAATACATATTTACACTCTCACAGTTTGGGCACATCGAAATGTCTTCACACATATATACGTATACGGTTTATTAAAAAGGAGCTTCACATTTTTTAAAAGCTTTAAAACAACCACAACTTTCCCCAAATGACTCAATGCTCTTCAGAAATATGCACTCGGTGACAAGAGAAATTGAACCACAGCTCCTGTAGAACATTCATTTATTTCTTAGAACTTAAAACCACAGGATGACAGGCAGCATTTATGGCATGATGATATTAATACAGAAAACCTTTCTGCAACCGAGCATTGCTTTTTTGTTTTTAATGCCTAGAGATCCAAACCTTGGCACAAGAACCCAAAATAACATCCATCAGGTTTGTTCTTCAATGGATGATGCAGCTCTAGAATAATGAATGAGCAGGGTTTCTTCTGTTGCTGAATGTAAAACAAACACAGAAGGCAAACAGGAAGATTTTCAGAGTAGAAAGCAGAAATGATTGTGACCAAAATCACTACATTTATGACAATAACATGCATATTCTAGTTATGGATTCATTCTGAATTAAATAGCTCTGGCAGTTAGTCCTGTGATAGCATCCATCCTTGTTCACCAAGTTTCATGTTATGCTGTGAGAATAATTCAGTATACTCAGGTAGTCTGATATACTGGAGCTGGCCAACTAGAAACCGAAGTATACACTATTGTACACATAAATAAAATAGGAATGATATACAGTTTCATACACAGCCTTAATATTCCCCTGGAGGTATGACTCATTTGGATACTAGACAAATGAATGAAATAAGCAGATTCATTGGCAGGAAATAAGAGTTCTATGATACACAGTTGTTAGAAGAAGAAAAAGCACACTGCGACGATGGATTCAGTCGACTGACTATCAAATATTATCAGAACACATCGCATTAAAATCCGCAGCAGCTTACAATCAATATTATGGTATAATTGTTGTTTTTGACAGTATTTTAAATCCTATTACAGCTAGTCATCATATTCATTGTCATCCACAGAGAACTTGAACCGAATACGTCGCTGTAAGGCTGTGTCATTCCAATTATACGTGAATTGACCTGTTACCATGACTACAGTGACGATCCACTGCAAATACCCAACTGAACAGCAGTGATGGTAACGGTTAATGAGATTGCAGACACACAAATGCTGGTGCAGCCTCATTTTCTTTTGGCCACACTAAAAGCAGTGAAATAACTGATGGAGGAAACCGTCTTTCCTTCAAATCTCATTTTCACTCTGTTCAGAAAAATACAAAACTCCTCAGCAAGCAAGGAGGCCCCGCTGAAGTATATTTCATTGTACGTCAGTCAATATGTAATATCTTAGAGTAAATTCTTATACTTTTCGATAGTGTTCAGTTGATAAAGCAAAACAACCACTGTAAGGCAGGATTCAGGCCGACTGAGACCTGCGTGAAAAAGGGCATCCTTCTTATACTTCGTAAGGATTTTTGAGCAACGTGGGTTCCGATGCCAAAAGAACACAGGGTCATCCAGGAACCAGACCAGACTCAAAAAGTTGGATTCAACACCATGGACAGTGACGAGATCTTTATGTCCCTCCAGAGTTTCAGATTCCTGTCTATCAAAAATACAAAACACTGTACAGTGTTTAGGGTTAAATAAATCTGTTTCCTGTATTTAAGCATCTCTAAGAAAGAGCACATTCATGTTGACGCATTGTTTCAGCACAGGGATGATTGTCATACAGTTAGAAACAAACGTGTGTTTACAAAAACACTTCATTTCATATCTGTTTATGTTACCTCTATGAGCAAATATAATATCAGCGTCTATGCATGTATATGTCACAAGGCCAAATTAATATTCGGACCTGGAGGACATTTTTGTTTTGTTTGCAGGCGTTCTCTTTTCCCCCAGAGTCACAGAAATGCTCAACCTTTTAAACATATAATTATACAATATACAAATCCCTTTGACAGTAGATGATGCACTAATACTCATTACCCTGCTATTGCCACCCAGCTGGGGCTTTAACAAGCCTCTCAACAATTACAGTAAACCTTGCAGTGTCTAGAAATATAGAGGTAATAGATAATGTGATGACTAGCCCTTCACAATTAAAGAGGATGGCGTTTACGTCCTAATTTCCATAAAACCCAGCATCGTGCTTATTGCAGTCAGCTTTCTGAAATCTTTGAAATACATATTTTATAGATGATAGATAGAAAGAATGAATGAAAAGAGCCCTGGTTTCACAAAGTGGCCACAGTATAGTATCACAATAGCTTTTTACATTCCATTTAACGCTTTTAACTGAACCCGTTCAGTCTCCAACTTACATCATGTATGTCAGATAAGGTGTGTCAACAACATAACTAGAAAAGCACTCAGGGAGCACAGACCTCTGCCGAGCAGCTCATTCCGAGCACTGCCGAGCACTTTTAATGTATTATTTTACTGTTTGAATTTTATTGATTTTATATCCGTGTTCACATTTTTATTGTTTGTATTTTCTGTATTACTTTACTGTTTTTATTATGTACACTGTAAAGCGTCTTTGGGTTCTCAGAAAAGCGCTATATAAATAAAATGTATTATTATTATTATTATTATTCCCCTCCTAATTGGATTTACACCATCCACATGTTGATCTGGATCATCACCAAAAGGTTCTAAATTGTTCTTGGTATCTTTATACACCAACCATGAAAAGTAAAAGTGAATCAGAGTTGATTTTTTGAATCAATAAATTGAGTTTTCAATGCTAAAATATAATCACAACTTCTAACTCAATTTTGGATCAGATTTGGACAAAATTCATAAAAATGCCATATTTCATAAACATTGTCAATAATCAGAGATATTGACCAAATCTTTTTGAAGCTGCAATGTTACTGAAAATTTCAAAGTAATCCAGAATCCAGGATCTCTTCTGGATCATCAACAAAATCTAACTAGAAAGACAATCAGAGATTGCAGGACCCTCGCCTCCAATAGACTATTCGATCTTGTGAGACAGTAAACAGGGCTTCCGGATCAGAGGAGCCAAACCTGCTCTAGCTTGCTGCTCCGGAACGTACTACAAGACACCTTCTGGACTCTTTTTCCCATCATGCCATTCGTGTCCCTCCCTCTTAAAGTGGCAGTTTACAGCAGAGGCACAATTCCAGATGTAAAAATAATTCTAGAATCTGGATCCAGATCCGGATCAACGCCATTCTCGGGGAGGACCGAGCCACAGTCAGAACCTTGCTTGTGTAAAATTTTCAAGTTGATTGGGTTCCTTTTTGAGTTATGCGCTCGGACAGACAAGCAAACAGACAGACAAACATACAAACATACAAACAAACGGACCCAATTGCAATACCCTCACCTCCCCTTCGGCGAGGGTAATCATCTGTCCCCGGTAACATTCCCAACATTTCCTGAAAACGTCATCTCGATCCGTCCAGTACCTTTTGAGCGCTGAGGCAATAAACGTATTTTAACCCACACCATGATGCTTGGGATGTTCAGCTGACAAAGATAATCAGATTTACAGTTCAAATCTAAGATGAGGACAATAAAATATTAACTTCAAATATGGGACATTACATAGAAAATATTCTTAAAAGTGCTGCACAATTTACACACCATCCCATACAGTACGCTCACAATACAAAAGCAGACATGACAGTAATAAAGACATTTACATGCAACTCACACAGAGATACACAAGTCTTTAGAAGTTCACAGTAATCACATTTACACCAGGCACAAAAACATACAAAATCCTTAGATTCAGTTTCATACTGTCCACACTTTTTGCGCTGGATGTGACGCAGGCATTGTCTTGAACGTCACTGAGAATCTTGCCTTGAACTCTGTACTGCATATATGTTTCCAACTTCGAGCAGAAATAAATCAAAGTTTATGTCCAAGTTTTACAACATAATAGAAAAAAAGAAATTAGGCCTGTATTGGTATATTTTGTATGTCAGCAAATATTTTTTAATGCCAGTTTATATCCAATGAGTTTTGGATATGAAAAATTAGTTCTACCTACTTCAAATATGGTACTGATGTCATAAATTAACATAAATTGTGGTGATTTTACAATCATCAATGATTCCAAATTAGGCATGGATATACAATTTCTGATAACTGGGTCCAGCTGGATATGGATTAAGAGTTTGTAAAACACCCAAATTTTCTTGCATACAAAGAAAAGGATGTTCTTGCAGACATGAAGCTAGTGCTGTGGTTTTTATGGTAATTTCTTCATAAAGTAAATTAAACAAATCTTCAAAGAATTCAGTGGAGGTTAAAATGCTCCATATCCTCCTGAGGCCCAGCCCGTTGACATGTCCTCTGTAGTGGACATTTGATATAGTCCACACAGCGGAGTAGGAGAAGATGTCTTCTTTCTAGCTGGTACGTGTGTATTTCTGTGTGTGAATCCAATAGGTTAATGACTGAAGCGACTCACTCGTGTGTCTTTTTCACACTTTTCTATCTCAGAGTAGTTCATGAAATAATTTATATAGATGGCTTTTGACTAGCAATTTCATTATTTTATTTTAAACTTTGTCTTCAGACAGTAAATTATATTTATCCGTTTAGCTACCGATACTGTAGGTGTTGTAGACAGAGACTTTTAAAACATTTTCTTGTGATGTATGCCGTGGATTTTGTATGGCACATTTTCAGCTGTGAAAAAGCTGCATGGCTTTTCAGACACAATCGTATGTATGCTTTTGTTACCTCATGTTAGAATAATACTGTTTGTGTGTGCCGTGGCTCAATCTAACATATGGTACCATAGCTTTTATTCCACCACAGCTCCTATCAAAGCACAGCAGGGATTTCTCCTCTGATTTGGCAAGACACCACATACTTTCATGTTTGTGTCTCTGAAACCGTTTCCTTCTGATGCACTATGACAAGATTTAATGAAAGCAAATTCCTGGTATGTACAGTATGTGTGTATTTGGTTAGTTTGAATTCACTTTCATTTTCCTTAAAGTGCTGCCCCTCATGTCTGCGGCGATCGTTGCTCCGAGAGATAGAAAATGCATTCGCTGTGATGCAGCAGAATTTCTCAGGCTCATCAAAACCTGGGCATCAAATTACTTATTCATAGGAAAATATCACATGTACAATGTCATTGCTCAAACACAGATGAGCTTAGCAGCCAGTCATTATATATTAATGCAAACTCTATACAGTTATTGATTGAATGTGTGCGTATATGTTTATCATGGGTGTGTGTTTTAGCTTGTATACCTTGTAATTTAAATTTTCAAAATGCATGAGCCCATTAAAAAACACACACACCAAAAAACAGAAACACCATTAGGGGACATTTAAAGTAGTAAAGAACCTTCTGAGTAGGGGATCTTTTGTACCCCACCCGGAAAAAAGAGCAACATATACTTACTAAAGACAACATGAGCAGAGGCAATGCCCTTTTTTTCTCTTTAACTGCTTTTCATTGACAAAAAATATAACAACAATTAATATTTACATGGCACATTCATAAACAGGCACATGAGATATCCATGAATGAAAAGTATAACATTTAGTATCATTTCAACTATGTGTGCATGTCTCAAGGGCAGATTTACCTCGGCGGAGATCATCATTATTATTATCAGGGTAGCGGTTTAAAAAGAATTATGGTGTGAATCTTCAGTATGAACTCGCCTTCTCACAAAGAAATAAGTACCAATTCTAAATAGCGGTCCATTGTGTTAATCTAGAAAGATATAAAATCATTTTAGCTGTAAAATCTGCTCTGCAAACATCACAGCACCTGGAGTCGCCTTTATGCATTTACACATGCAGGGTTTATACACAGGTCTGCCATGAAGAAGGGACGCAGCTTGCGTTGAGAGCTACACTCCCAATAGGTACAATGCGCCACATGCAATACGCACATAAAAGGCGATAGTTTTGCTTTTGCGCTTTGCAAACGATTAACGTAAAGGTTCATTTCAGACACATTTTTCCAGGAGTAAATGCTGCGAGGTAGCTTGCTGCATTGAAGGACAGTAACATTATAAATCCCTTCTTTACATGTGATTTTCAGAATTGTCTTTTCTTTTCTTTTTTTTTTTAACCCTGACCCATTATTATTATTTTTTTTACAATGCTTACAAATTTCACATGAACATCAGCTTCTAAAAATCTGTTCAGGTGAATCTTGTGCTTTTCTGGTGAGGACTTTATTTTAAAACATAAGGGCAAATTCCTTGAACCGTGAACACATTTCATCACCGAGATGAACGTCATTAAATAGACACCGCTGTCACCCCCCCGCTGCTGCAAGACGCTTTCTCCAGGTCCTCCATGACCAAGTTCTGTTCAGCTACTTGTTTGTGTCGCCGGGAAGTGCTCTTCCCAAAACTGTTGAGAGAAATAGGCTCCAGAGACGTTTGTGCATTATTAGCTGGGAGCACAGAGTTTCCCTGCGGCCTGTGCGAGTAATTCTTCCTCCTCTGTCCGTCCTCTGTGCAAAGACTAAACTTAAACACAGCTTGAAATCCTCTGCGGAAATTCTCATTGAAGTAACCATAGATGATGGGGTTGACGCTGCTGTTGAAGAAGGCCAGCCAGTGGGCAAAGGGGTAAATGTAAATGTTGATGAGCCTGTACTGCTGCTCAGTCAGGCTCGCGTAGTCGCTTAACATCATGAGGGTCCAAAGGGGCAGCCAGGAAATGATGAAAAGGAAAGCGACTATTAGAAGCATTTTAATTACCCTTTGCTTTTTCTTTGACACGGTGTGGCGATTGTCATGCCCTGGCTTCCCTCCTGTTGGGACTGTTGTTTTAAAAAGCGTGATGCCAATCTGAGCATACATGACCACGATGAGGGAAAGAGGAGCAAGGTAAATATTTGCAAACAGGACAGTGGTGTAAATCTTCCTCATTTCCTGGTTTGGCCAGTTCTCTCTGCACCAATAAAATGGGCTTGTTTTATTGTCGTAGCCCAATAGCACCCGGATGCTTTGCTCCTTTGTGACTTGCAGCATCACCCCCGAGGGGCACATGATGGATATGGCCAGAACCCAGATAACGACTATTATCAACGAAGCTGTGGATATGGTGAGCTTTTGCTTGAATGGGTAGACAATGCACCTGAACCTGTAAAATGATTAAAAGACGGGATGAAAGACATGTTTAAAGACATTTAATCTGCATTTGTTAGAATTACAAATACATTCTCATTATCGTCCATGTCGAATCCTGCAGAGGCACAGCAAGTTATTGCTTTCCTAATGATGATGAATTGCTCACAAATACAGAGATTCAAAAGGTGAAAGTATGTGTGTGTGTGTGTTGTATGCTTTTAAAGGAATAGTTATAGAGGGTTTTCGAGACCTTTACCCAGGGATTATGCTGTTTTTTTGCTTTTGTAGACATCGTCTACTGCGCAAGATGTAGGGGATTAAATGTGACAAGTAGGGTATCATTTAAGCACGAGGGGATAAGAAATAAGGCTGTTTTACAGCTCTGCTCCTCTCTGGTACAGAATATCGTGGTTTTGATCAGTTCTGTCCAGGCCAGTGCACGTCTGCAGCCACGGCTCTAAAACAGATTTTGCAGCCTTATCCGTGACAGAGTTTTTATGTAATAATGTAATATTCCTGGCTACTCAGATAAGAGCATCTGACTGCATGATGTGCTCCAGTATAAAGTTTAATTGCTTGTGTACACGCTACTTCTCTCTGTGCTTGGAAAAGAACTAAAAAATAAAAAGTCCTCAGAGGTTTCTACTACAATCGACCTTAATTATCACATATCTCATTTTTATATTAATGAATGAGCCATTAGCAGGGATTCTTTTTTGTGCAAACTATTTATTTCTGTGTTCATGGAGAACTGTGTGTCATGTCAGGTCTTCCTGTTGCTTTGTGTGTCTTTACTAACCACATCAACGAGCTTTTGGTTGGTCTTTCTATTTTTATTTTGTTCTTATTTTTCATTCCTCTGCTGAAGCATACAGCAAAATGCCTTCAAGATTACGCCGTGTGCATAAGTAGATATGATGCTGACACTTCTACACTAATCACATCTATTAATGCATGATTCATTCTGTCCAAACACTCATACATAGTATATACTGTATGGCTACTGGACCTTGAAAATTAATTCTTTTTATGCTTGCTAAGACAGTCCAGTCCTGCATCCCTAAATCATTCATAGCTTTCTACACTATTATTAATGTATTTTGTGTCCAAATTGAAGGCGGAGTGAGGCGTTTGTCAGTATTTGATAACCTGGAATAAAATTCAGCAATAAAGCATCAGAATTGTCCACCCAATTGTTATATTATACAAATTATTATTATTAGATATAACTCAGGAACAAGAAGTGGAAGCTTTTATTGTAAAGCAGCTGAAAGAGAGAGATATAAAGAAAAACATTTGTTACTATTTAATTAAAAATATAGATTTGCATATTTGGGAAATGAGAAAACAGTAATCAGCTGGGGAAGTTAATTGAAGTTTGTTGACTCCAACCTCCCAGCATACGTCTTACAAGAACAGTATAGTTGATAAGGATGATGGTCTGATAGTAACAAGGTCCTCGGATAAATAGTAACTAAGATTGCAAGCTGGTCTAGAACAGACAAAAAAGCTCCTAGTATTCTCACCCACTCAAATCAAATTCTAGTCATGTGTCTAAAAGATGGATAAGGTGACTTTGACTGTTGGATGTCAAACATTTCAAACTCCATCCATCTTTGCCAGCGTTCCAGACACCCTCCAGTGACTACAAATGATGACAGAGTGATGTGGCTGCATGTCGAGTGTCTGAGGACCAGGCAATGTTAAAATATTCAAACAGCTCTGTCATTTTAAAGCTCGGAGGGCTGTTGGAACTCGACATGATGTCCATCTACATTTGGACCAAGTCCCACGGACAACAGCGCTTCCCCTCTGTGAGATTCTGAGAGTGATTAAGAAGGATTAACATTAGCAGGTGGTGAAACCAGCATGAGCATTCATAAAGGAGAATGATGCTCAGAAAGCTCTGCAATTTATTTGTCCTTCTTAATTAGTATCTGAATCGAAGGTAAATAGACTAACAAAAAAAAAGCAAGAGCCTTGATTTTGGAACCAATTTGCTTTTCCTCAATCTCTCAACAGTGTCAGATCGAATCAGCAATTTTCTCATGAACATGAGTAGTTTGATGATGGAAGTCATCAAATAAAGATGAAGCATTCATGGCTAAACTGAGTTGAGTAGGGAGTTTACCTTGTCACCAAGGGAGCCTACAAGGACTGACGGTGATGAGCTAAATAAAAGCTCATGAAAAATATCTAGATGTGTTAGTTCTAAGCCCTTGCCATCTAGGCTTTTAAAATACACTTATCAAAGGCTGCGTTGATGCTGCAAGGTGGGAAAACATAATTGATTGCATACTTTTACTCCAATTTGCCAATAAGTAGTGTGGAACCATTCTGGATTCAACATTGTGGATGGATCAGTTCTGCATAAAGGAGAGGCTATTGGCTCATGAGGAGGAATCCTCGACTGTGTCTTTGCTGCATCTATATTTTGCATCTTTTGTGATTGACACTCAAATGACTTTCTAGTTTTATGCAGCTTTTCCATCAAATTCTTCATTTGCAAAAGAAGGATGGAGAAAACGCAGTAAGGTAACCCTGAAGAAAATGTAATCACATGAAATGATTGTGCTGCCTTCTCAAGTGTCGGGTGGGCTCTGGTCTTATCTTTCTCTGCAAACTCTTTTTGAGCAGCCTGCCTGTCAATGTGAAAAGGAAACACTTTGTGATGCTATTTTGTGGTAACATGAAGAAACAGCCACCTTACCTGTCAACAGCAATGGCAACAAGCGTAAAGACAGACGCTGATACAGAGATGCCTTGAATCATGCCGCTCATTTTGCAGACCAGACTTCCAAAAGGCCATCCTGGAGGCAGAATAGACGCAACAAGTCAAGAACACAATGCCTGCTTAAATTCTGTCTGCTTCAGACAGATTTGTGCCCACAAACCGCACTGGAGCGTGGGAGGATCTGAAGGGATTTGCCCTGAACTCATAGCTAAGTGTCTTGAAGAAAAGCAGTCCCTTTTTAATAACAGGACGTAATCATGGCCAGTAGCAGAGCTGCTGACATTGTTGTGACACGCTCAAAATAATCTCACAGTGTAGATATTGGGTTTTGGGTTGGGATTTATTCATTGTTTTTAACAAGGAGGAGGTGGGGGAGGCACCCATTAAGCCCCGTAAGGCCCATCACCTTAGATTTGCTATGATGTTTGCTGATCAGCTGTGTCGCACACATGCTGAATGCTAGCATGTACTGGATATAATAGAGGGTGAGTCATTCCAGAGCGCATCTTTTAATCTGTCCCCCCCAAAAAACTCCCAAATTATTCTGGCTCTATTCAATCACAGCGCAAATGGAAGGCAGGTTGCATTAAGGATGGGCCAGTGTCATGCAGCATGAGGTCACACCTGGCCCCAATGACTCACACATGTCATTATCCTCCTAACACACCCCATGGTGCACTGCCAACTTCCCACTTCCATTTGTACATGTCGAGATTGGACACATTTCCAGGCTTGTGTCTGGTCGTGTCACAAGCACGAGCGTGTGACAGATTTACACCAGTGGCAAAGATTGCAGCCTGACTGAGAACACTTTTCTTTTTTTTTTTCTGATTTCTTTCTTTCCTTTGGTCAGAGTTGCTGATTGAAAGGCAATGCCTTAATTTCCTGCCCGTTTGCGATTGAAATATTAACACGGGGGTCGTCGGGTGTCTTGGCCTCAACCACTGCTTTTTATATCCGTCTCTCGTGAGATCCTTGTGCCAGATGCTGTGAAACAACACATCCGGTATGTTTACCTGCATGCCCAGTCGGACACTGAAAAGCAATTACCGGTAATTCATTTGATATTCCAGAGATGGACTGATCTATATTTAAAGAGATGTGTTGTGGGCGTTTCGTCCATATCATGACTTGCATTAATTGCAGAATTCATATGCAGTGTGACACGCACTTTCACTGGCCACATCTGGAACATTAAAATCTCACAATGTGAAAAATAAAAATAAATAGATGTAGAAGTGAATTTATAACTGTAGAAAACGTAATGGTGCTCTTCTTTCATGCAGTCCACAAACTACAAGGGTGACAATCTGTATTATTTTAGATGACTAACCGCCTCAGTTTCAGTTAAGCATTAATGCACCTTAAACATCCTAAGGGTGCATTAACATGAAAGCTTCTGTCTGGAGACAATGGCAGACTCCTAGTTTTACAGGCTTAAAGGAGCACTCTGCCTAACATATGTGAAGAGAATAATACGACTGGGGGAAAAGCATGCCAGAGAAAAAAACACATGATGCTCTGTGGAGGCGTTTCATCAACAACATAACTGCAAGACAGAACAGAAAAGTTAAACTTGATAACCATGTTCAGAGGAGATTTTAAATTTTAAATTATTACTTTGACGACAAGTAAAATAATATCAGTCATCATCAAGCTGCCTGGCTGGCTGGTGATGACGCTCTGCCCAGTTTCTGCCTCACGCTACTTCAGTTACGTCCTGCACTCTGGGGGTTCATGTGTCTATTTGTAAACTGCAGTGTGACTCAACTTGACCCTTGTTGTTCTACTTGTCTCTTTCTCTGTTCCTGATCCCACTGGGCTCAGATTTGATACCTGCTACATAATCTTGCAAACAGTATTTCGTTTTATTTCTGGATATGATAATGAACCTCTTCATGTCCATATTTGTAATTTATCAATTTTATTACAGTATTACTCAGTGAATTAACACTTCTTTCAAACAGCACAAACATGCAAGATGAGCAGCAGTGAGAAATACACTTTATCCATGTTTCTATTTCGCTGTTTTTCCTTTCACTTTTATGTATACCTGATGGGCAGCACGGGAGGCACAGCAATAGTGTTACGCAAAAAAAACCACCTCAACTTTAAGGATTTCACTCAGGGATTTAGTAAAGGCATAGCATGTTGGTTTGAAAATGTGTGTCTGGCAAACATGACACCAATTGTCACATTTATATTCAACATTCATGCACTTCTTTTACCGGAACTGTGTCCACCTTTCATTTCTGCTGCATCTGTTTGCAAAGCTTTCTGGGATTTTCTACCACTAGCTTCTACCCCTCTGTGCTGAGTCTGCATCAAAACAAATCAGGCAAAGGTTCAGAAACGAGGCTACGGCTACGAGGTTCATGAACTGGCAGAGGACTGAAGACAGAGGGAGGGATAAGAAGGCAGGGTGACGATGGGAATGAGGAACAGGTGTGACAATCAGAGCAGGTGTGACAACGAGAGGAAAAAAGGTCAGACACAGAACACAGGAAATAATGCAACACATAAAGGCAGAAAAAACACAAACATGAACTTGTCTGATGTCAGTCATTGTTCGAGTTTCCTGCATTTTATTTTTTTATGTGATGGTGACCGTCACCTTCCCTCTTGGCAGTCTAGCCTATCTTGTTTTATTAGGTTTTATTTCCTACATTGCGTAGTAGGGGGTAATTCTGTAATACCTCGACAGAATCTCTGTCTGTCCGTTCATTTTAATAAATGGCTGAAGAGCTCTCTGGGACGCTACCACCTGAAGTGGTGGAGGCAATGTAGCTGCAATTCAAGAAAGACATGAGGAATGTTCATGAAAAAGGAAAAAGAGAACAACACCCTCCGCACTAATGCCCCGATGAGTACAGAAAATATGAATTCAAATTTGTGCATCAGCTGTTTCAGAAATCCCACCGTACGAACAATATCTGCTTTCACAGCCACTCGCGATTCCTCATGTTTGATTGGTGTCGTGGAGAGCAGAGGAGCAAGATTGGGAAAAATAAATACAGAATTCTATCTTCTTAATGTATGCAGGAATGACTGTTGCCTCCATCAGGTATAAAGTCGGCTCCTCACTGTAGATCGCCACAGAATGAACAAGAAACAAGGAAGCCATTCCATAAACGCACGAGGGTCCATGCTTCTTAGCTATAAATTCAGGCGTAGGCTTCATTAATGTGAGTCTAAACAAAAAACAAAAACATGGCAGCCATACGGTAAATGAAATTACATCAATGCCATGGGAATAAGGATGTGGTAAATGAAGGCTCAATGAGGCTAACACTTGAGGGGAAATTGAAATGTTTATTCCCTGTGTGGTGTCTGCTTGAGGACATTCAGGCTCAGTGGCTGCACTGTGAAAACTGTCGGAGGTTTTATTAGTCCGAGCTGGGCTTCGTAAAATTGACTTCAACGGCCATCAATGTCAGCTGCACTCTCAGAGTTGTTGTCCTCACACAGCAATTATGTCTACAGACATTAACAGCGTTGACCATTTTGGTGTCGCCACGTCCACTGGCACGATGTCACGCAAAGATACACAATAGTTGTTGACCCGTTTCCCTAACAAACACAAAATGCCAGCTTGATGGCAGCCCTAAAGGAAAAAAATCTATAAAATCAGTGTTTCATTTTGTAGAGGTGATGAATATCTTCTGCAAAGCACAGGAATACCTGCAGTAGTTGTTTGGATATTTCTTTCAAAGGCAAATTACAGCAACAAGCCAACAAAATGAGCGCAGTGCTCCTACAATCAGCCAGCTCGGCTTAAGAACATCGAAAGCGTCGCATTTCTGTCATGCTCACCTGTAATTATGTTGTCAAGAAGAGTTGTGGGCATGCAGAAAATCCCAACCAGGAGGTCGCTCACAGCAAGATTGAGGATGAATAGGTTGGTGACAGTCCACATGTTTTTGCTTCTGAGCACAATGAAGCACACAACTCCATTTCCCACCATGCACACGAGAAAGATCAGCATGTAGGACACAATGAAGATCGCCGCCGTGGACGACTCATGCAGGTAATAGCCAACGTAGGTGATGTCTCTGGGTTGGACAGACTCCGAGGTGTGGTTGTAAAGTGTCCAGTTGTCGTAGAGTTGGGTGAGGTTGTGCTCAAGTCCGCCATCCATTTTGAACCTAAAGAACGAAAGATGAATTCGGTGAATCAGCTTCCTTTTCAGAGCAATTTCAAAGGATGGGAAAGATTTAACGGACATAAGAAACAGATTTGCTGACGTTCTCAAGTCGAAATCTTTTTTACTTTTTCTGTTTAAGGTTAACAGCACAGGTGTGAAAAATGTCCACATTGTTTAAGTCACATAAGCCTTTAATTATCAGTCCCAGTCTATTCGTGGGATAAGCTCATTGTAAATATCTTAATTACTTCCAATGATAGAGATATAGTCATTTCAGGAAAAACATTCGCATGGCGGGATTTCTCTTTCTGCTAATATTTCTTGCATCCCAGAGTCTTCTGAATTTCATAGTAAACTACTATCATGAGCCTGCTAAATAACAAGTTTTGAAATAAGCAAGCATTAAAAAAAACAAATAATTCATTTTTTGATCATCAGACATTACCTTTTCTGTTTACACTGAATTTGTTTTGCTCTTTGATTACTTTGGTGGTTGAATGAGTTGAATCTGGATAGTCATTAAACAAGTGCTTCAATAAAAAAGCTGCCGTTTTAATAAAACCTGCAAAAGAATATAACTTAAGGCATCCCGAACCTAAATGTGGTCATCCTGGAGAGGCGGTCTTCTTACAGAATAGGGTAGATTACAGGGTAGATTTGACCACGAGGCAACTTTCAAGATGCAGTGCTGAACGTTGCTTCAATATGGTATGTAGCAGTAAGAAAGTAAAGTCACCAAAGCTTGAAGCATAAAACAACATTTCTATTACACTTCATTAAAAACCTTTTGACTAATTTCTTCTAGTTAATGTCTCAGATCTTACTCTGGTTTAGGAGTGAGCCTGACAGGCAGGACCCAAATGACTTCCAGTCTGATTAATCATCAAACTATAATTATTATTTAATATAACGCTTTCAAGCCTAAACTCTGAAACATAATGATTATTTTAGAAGTATACCTCCAAAGGTTTAAATAAACCAGAGTTCCTAGATTTAGAATGCCTCTGAATTTTCAGTGGAGAAAAGAAGCAACTCCAAGGCTTGCCATTTAATCATCGCATTTTAGACACGTTTCGACATGTGTGAGTTTGGATTTCATGGTTTCTGCATCCATATTCAGAATTAATTATCTTATTTAAATTAAATCCATGTACTACAATTTTCTTAATCTGAAAATATGTATGACATTTAAAACATCGCTTGCTAAAATTAGGAAATGGTTTGTTTCCCCTTATCCATTTTTATTAATAGGATTCAGTGATTTAGAGTCCACGGCTAATATGGCTGACGACCCCCTTCACACCAAATTTCCTAGCGTTTAATTATAAAGGAATTGTTGTAGTCTGTTATAGAAGCTCCTGGTTTCAGAATGTAAGGCCATTTGATATTTGATCAAATGTACACAATCCCTTAAAGACCCCCGAACATTCGTCAGACTTCAAGGGGAATCATTAAAGTCTAATAAAGGCCTTTCAGGGGCTTTTTCCACCCACGTAAAAGAATATTCTCAGCTCATAATGACTGTAATTCAAGGCCTTATTCTTAACGCACTGGACAGCCCTGATTATCCAGAGTCACATCGTGTTACTATGTTTATCATTATTGATATGCAAAAGTACCGTATTTTTAGCGCACCTGATTATAAGCCACACCCACTAAATTTAAAAATAAACTTTTAATTAAATATATGCTTCTTTCCGAACAGAGCCTGTGACAAGGTAGCCTACCAGAAAAGCCATTGATCGCTCTCTTCATCTTCCTCCTGCGTACTAAAACCCAATAAAGTCATCTTCTTCAGTGTCGGAATTGAACAGCCTTGAAATTAGTTTGTCACAAGAACTCAGTCTCTCTTTATGTCACTCTTAATTTTCACTTTCAGTTATTCGGGCCGTCCTCCGTCTCACCATCGATTCATTGATGCCAAGCCTACACGCAGCAGCTCTATTTCCTTCTTTGCGAGCCAGATCGATCGTCTTTAACTTGAAAGCGGCATCGTGTGCGTTTCTTCGTGAGTTTTCCATGATGAGAGTGTGTGCAGACTTGTTTGCCACTAATCAAAGAAAAGTTGATTATTTTAGCCATTTAGAGTATTTTGAGATAGAAAAGCATATTCCATATTATCACAGCTTCACAGTGATGGAATAAATTATGACAAATATATTTGAACCAATATTCTTGATACATCTTGTTGTCTTTTTCCTGCCACTGAACCTGCTAGTAATTTTAGAGTTGTGGGAAATATCCTTGAACACTGCTGAGAGTGCGTCCGCACACGCCAGAGGCAGATTTAAGATGTGTTGTTGGCTTTAATGCACTACATATTTAGGATTACTGCAAAAAGAAAACGGGATTGTTTGTAGGTGCATGCATTCGTACACCAGTGCAGTTGGAAGAAATATTAAATTGCGTCCAGACTCCTACTAATGTACAGTCGATTTTCAAGGAATTTAATGAAATGTTATCATAATGAAAAGAAAGTAATTTCGGCAAAAAGTTTGTAATAATTTAATACAAAATAGTGAAGGTATCAAAAACACATTTTGCAATCAAATAATTAATGACAATAAACATACTTCAGATTGCAGTGATGTCTGTGGGCTCTTCCACCAGGAAGGAATGCCGTTTTCTCACAGTAAATATGGCGCCTGCAGCCAAAAGTCGTGTTGGAAAATAACCATCCTCTGCTGTTTCAATTAAGGATGCTGAATGACTGATGTTGATGCCAAACTTGAATCATTCATTCATTCATCTTCTTCTGAACTGCTTTGCCCGCCACCGGGTCGTGGGTCGTGATGGAGCCTATCCCAGCAGTCAACAGGCGAGAGTGTGACAAGGTGCCTGTTCACCGCAGGGCCACACATGGATAGGCAATCATTGGCACACACACTCTCACTCCTATGGGCAATTTAACCGATTCACCGTTTTTGGTGGTGAGAACCTGGAGAGAACCCAGGGGGCTGTGAAACAACAGCGCTTACATTCGCACCACCATGCTGCCCTAATTTTGAATCATCTTTTGGCTAACTACCGTTGCATAATCTCACCAGAGAGGACTCACAGGAAAAGCAGATATTTTACACAGATGATTTTCTATCATTTTCCACACACCTTACTGGGCATTCCGTAATTAAAAGGCGCAAATATTGAATATTCGTATAAATTGTTAATAAAATGTTGATTATTTCTAACCTGAATATTTTATTGTGTATTGCTCTGTGGCTATGGGAGAGTGGTGCCCTGGCGCCCTCTATTGGCCAGTCCTCAATGCGCAGTACAGTCACACAGACTGAAGCCACATTTGACAGAATTCCTAAGAAATGGCAAAATATTTCATGGATTAGATAGTTGGCTACTACTGTTCATTTAGCACTTAAATGTGGTAAATGTCCCCTAAAGACTTTCAATTACACGATAAAAGTTTATTTAGGAGTGCGCACAGGCCCATGCTCCGAGAACCTTACCTTCAGATTCAGATTTAGGTCAAGTAAAAACACTCAAGAAGTAAGTAGCACTTGAAGCGAGCTCTCTGCAATGTGTTTCACTACAACGTCACTTCATGACTTGGTTCACCTTCCATCTCTGCATGCACCATAGCCTTCCATCATCATGTCACATGTGCATTTTTCAAGGCAGAAATATCACAAGTGCCGCAGAGGCACACAACAGCAGCATAGAACAACTAAATTAAAGGTACAATTCAAGGTGTGACACAAGATGTGTTTTCTTTCGAGGAGATTTTTTTTAAAGCATTAATATATATATATGTATTTCTCCCCTCAACAATGAACAGGATATGTTCCAAATCTATTTCTTGTACCATGCAGCTTACGTCACCAATCTTTAAATGCACATCAACAATTAAATGCGTGAATCTTTTCACATTGTTAATTTTCTGGAAATTAGATTTTTGATGACTTCCACGGAAAAAAGATTATTTTAAGACGGATTTGAAGGTTGTTCATGTATTAAGAACCTTATAATGTGCAGGACTTGATGTGTATTGTCTTGCTATACTCTATTTTTGTGCCATCTTCAGATGAATGACTTTTCATCCTATACTGTACCTGCACACTCTTCTTGTCAGAGTTTGGCCCCCCAGCCTTTAATACAGGAGCTACGCCCCAGTTTGCCCATCGACAACAATAAGATTTGCGTTTGCAGCTCCACGATAAAGGTAAAGATAATGACTAATTAATATTGCAACGGGCAGAAGCACCAGCATATATCCAGTATTACCATCGCTCCATACAGATTGTTCTCTGCATAGAACTTTGCTCATCCGAGTGATGATTGTGATCCGGACTCAAACTTGCGGCAACTATCTGCGCGTAAAAGCACGCATGACTGTACACTGCTGGACAAAGAGGTTTCTGTGTGCGGAAAAACGAGTAGATGAGATCAGAGGAGGACGGGAGCTAAACAGAAGAGTTACTAACCCGGCACAGTCAATCTCCAGAAGCTCAAGCAAGTACTTCTCGATGAGTTTTGGCTGCGTTGACTCCAATAATAATAATAATATTAATAATAATAAAAAGTCAAAAATAATATAGCAGGCAGCCACACACGTCACCTGTTACAGTTATGACAATAAATACCCTTAACTTGTCTTACCTCGGTTTATTTCAGGCGACAGGATTTCTGTGTTTGAGAAAAATAAAAAAATAACGTCTACGTCCCACTAAAACCAAATAGTCGGAGATCAAACGTAAAGAAAGAGCACAGATGAGCGCGTCCCTTCGATCCCGACTCGTTTTCACGTGGGTCGCTGTCAAAGCGCATCATCTGGCGCAGGACGCGCTCAGCCAGCCGTTCAGGGCGCAAGTGGACGCTTTGGAAACGCGTCCGTCCGTATTTGATCCAGTGACGTCGGGGCGAAGGGGGAGGGCTAAAACTGATGGTTGGTGGGAAGTACGGCGTGAAAAACATATTTATTTATTTTCTAATTCACGTTTCTATTTTAATTTTTAAGCGCAAACTTCCGAGTTGTCAGATAACTTGATTAACTGACTGTCATCCATGCAATGCCTTAAAATGCGTAACAGAAATGGAAGAAGAACCCATGTGGTTCAGAATGAACCTCTGATGGCCGCCTCGGGAACATCAGCGCCTCCAAAATCACCCCAAAGACGTTGATTGGTCTGGCATAGACTCTTCTCTTGTGCTACACATTTAGTTTTCTTAGTGGTTGCAGATTATATTCTCAGTTTTTCAGGCTAAGGTGCAGGAGTCGAACGATTTTTGTTTTCCATCAATTATTAGTGATTGGCAAGAAAGCCTCTGCAGCCTTCTCGACGCTGTTTTGTCAAAAGAAGAAAGAAAAAAAGAAAACGAAAATGTCAAGCTATATTTGAAGAATGCAGAAACTGTTGTCCACTCCAGCACTCTGATGTGGTGAATGAGCTTTGGATGCAAACGCCAGATTGATGCCACGCGTCACCTCCAGTAGAGTAACTTTAACATAACTTTGTTTGATCGGCTGTTTCACATCAATCCAGACCTTTCTGTTTCTTTTGGTTGTGCTTTATTTTTATGTTTGAATCATCAGTATTCTTTTTTTTTCTTCTTCTCTCTTGCAGGTATAGCAGCAAGTCTTACAATTCTTAGTTACCAATCGAAAAATGTAATTTATTATTTAGAGAAAGAAATATTGACAAGTGATGCAATCAGAACACTGGAAGTAGACAAAGCCATATCGACACTTCCTTTAGGAAAATGTCCAGGATGATTAAAAGGAAAAAAAGTAATCATCTGTTGCTAAGAGTCTACATTTGAAGAGTCCAAACTCCTGGGGCCTCATTTATCCACCGTGCATACGAACGTGCGTAAATGTAAATACACCTCTGACCATGCTTACGCACAGAATGTAGTGGAAGAAGAGTGAAACTACAATTAGAATGCATGAAGAGAGTCGTTCAGCGATATTCACGCATGCTCCATGTTTCCTATAATTAATAAAGATTATCAATCAGTAATTTAACAGACATTTTGAATAATTGGTGTGACAATGATAAAAGGCAGCTGTGACAGGACACACTGAAAGGAAAACTAGAAATGTTGACAAGCCATGGCTTATCTCGCATTATTGGGGGATTAGAGAAGTGTGCGCTCCGCAGGGAGCGCGTTTCCAAGGATCGTGCTGATTTATTCACTGAAAGCACAGAGTGGCTTCTCAGCAGGTACCGCTTCCCCAAAAACATGCTGCTGGGTTTATGCTGTGAAATACAGCCCATGTTGGAGCGAGAGACGAAACGCACCAAAGCCATCCCAGCGCTCATCCAGCTACTGTCCACCATGGGATGTTCGGTCCAGCGGGACATTTCAGTGAGTGGGTTACAGATACATGTTTCATTCCCCATTTGAAAGTTTATTCATTTAACATTTGTGATTCACAATCAGCGACTAGCGGCGTTATCAAAAAAAATGCCCATGCATGGGGGCAGCAGAATGACTGCTCATAGGAGCACAGATTTCTGTTAATGGGATTTTTATTATTCATGGGTGAGGGTAAAGAGGACACAATTAATGATCATTATATTGAGATTATTATGCAAACTAGTTTTTTTTTTAATAATGTAGTAATTTTTGTAGAGCAATGTGCAGCACCATCACCTCATGGACAGAGATTCCGGGTTAAATCCTCACCTGGGGCATCGTTGCGTGTTCTCCCCATGTCCTACCACAGTTCAAAAACATTCAGCGTAGCTGAGGCTGTGACTCTAATTGCTCTGAGAAATGAGTGGTCGTGTGTCTCTCATGTGCAAGGCCTCTGATGAACTGGCCATCTGTTCTGTTTGAACCCCAATGCTCATTCTCTGTCAGCCGGGATACAATCCAGACGGCATGACCTCGCAAAGGATGAGCAGTTTTAGAAAATGGATGTGTAGCAGATGACAGTCTGTAAATGTCTCATAATGGACCATGCATGGACATGTTTATTATTTCGTGTTTATTTGGTAGGATGTTTCTTGGGTCAGGTAAACAGAACCGACAGCAGTCGTCTAAATTGCAAAAATGTTCTATTTGAATGTTTTAAATCCACCACCAAAAACACTGTTTAATCAGTTCTAAGAGGAAAAAAAGCATCAAATGTAATGTCGCTCAAAATGAAAATGTCAACAGTTTTGGTAAGTTATGGCAGGATGTTCTTTAACAAAGTGTCAAATATAATGCATTTTTAATGAACCCATTGTTGTTATGGGAACAGCTTCTCCTGCTGCAGCCCATAATCGATGTTCAGTATCATTTGCTTCACAACGTTTCAAATGCAAGAAAGCCTCTAAGGGAACTGCAAACTACTTGCTCTGTCTGACTATCAGCATCTGAAAATGATTATCTTCATACTTCAACACGGGTGAATTCATACTTCAGCTTCAGCCATATGAAAATTTAATTTTAACTTCTCAAATGACGAGAATTGCAGGGGGCTCGATGACTGAACATTGAAAATAGATGGACATTTCCACCCAGAAATGAAAGGACTAGGGCAGCGTTTTCTAAATGGCTGCTGATATTGGCATCTGGAAGAAAAACCCAAGTGGAATCTTGAGACAGATGGAGGAGCCTGTCTTGCCAGCTCCCACTCGCAAGTTATGGTTACCTCAAAATAATTAGCAAGATCAGATGGACTTCGAAGGCAAATGCAATGCAGATCAGTTTCCAATTAACATAATGAAAAACTAGTTCATTGATGAGAGTCCCATGCCACAGTACTGCTAACATGTCTGTAAAATATTCACTGACAAAATATTTCACTTGAATTCAAAGAGACAAATGAAAAAAAACAAAAAACTTTCCCCAACTTTAAGCAAAGTGCAAACACAAGCAGGTAGTGATTGTTTGGCAGCCATAAGAAGCTGAAATCAGTATGTATGACAATGACATCCTCGAAACGGCACCATTTCAGAATTGTCTTTTTCCATTGACAGACTCATGCATAACATTTCTTGTTAACTGCTATTGAAACAGAGTTTTCCACGACAGACATTTTCATTATTTTTTTACAAATAGCAATGTTGTTACACTGAGGCAATTTCAGAAACAGCGTTCTTTCTCACTATGTTTGTGAGACACACACATGCTTTGTTTAATACGAGCTGCACCTTCGAGATGACATTGATGGAGAACCACCCAGCAGGGTTCAGAGCTGAGAGCAGACAGCTAAGGTAAAGGGGCTTCCAGAGGGATTCATGAGTCTCATGTGAAACAACTTCTACTAATTGACCTCCTGGTTTTTACATTGCTATTTCCATTTCAAAGATCTCCAGCAGATGCCCTATTTGTGCCAGAAAAGCTGTTATATCACCTGGGCTGCAGCCGGGCAACCCTGCAACCCAACTACAAGCCATCACAGCCTCACAGTTGACTTCAGATGAAAAACGAGTCCCATTATTGTCTGGCTCGAGTGCCATTGTTATTATCTGAGAAGCAAAGAACAGCAACACAATTTAGCTCAACATATAGAAAGATGCGGGGGAGCTTCTCAAGTGTCTTCATAGATGGTGGAGCCGATTACAGCTCGATGCCTGTGATTCCACCAGACGGGCCACAGCGTATGTCAAACATGAAGTTCCTAAGCAGACAAAAGCCAAGTAAAACTGCATGAGATGACAAGTGTTGAAGGACTGTTCACACTTGAAGTGAATGCTGTTGTGTGAGAGAGATAGAGGATGCATGAGAAAGAGGACATGTTCTGCCATTGTGCCAAGTGTCTCCTGCAATCTATGAGATTGCAACACCAAAAAAAATTGAATAGAATAAAAAGCCTTTGTTGTCATTGCATAGTGGATATACAATGAGATCAATCAAATAGAATACATTATTATATATATATATAAGAAGCACTCAAATATTCCTCAACAAATTTCAAAGATGTGATTTTATATTTCTCCTTTATAATATACAGGGAGTAAAATTGTTTATTTGCCTTTCTTCCATTAGCATTCTGACAGTTAGCTCATAAGTAATATTTTCAGGTAAATCTTTATAAACACTGAAACATTAGCAGTCTGGCAGATAACGTTTTCCAATGAGAAATCATATACAGGATATTTATAGTTGGTCTGGAGAACACGCTTCACGCTTACAAGATAAATTCCGAAAAGCAAATTTCCTATCAGAGAGTTGTACGACTTCCATTTCTGTTGTTTAATTGTCAACAAGCTCCATGACCCATTTCACCACCGTTAGAGCAGTTTGTACAATTATTTATTTTCTTGTTGATGAGTTTGTTCTTTTTTTCGATGCTCATTGGGACACGATGGATTTTCCTCAGTGCTAAACATTTCCATATCAAAAGAATGTCAAATGTGTCACAACTACTGCAGTGCTTTGATTCAGTAGTGAACAGCAAATAAGTGAGTTAATAAAAGCACAGACTGTGTTCTTTTGTGAATATGGAAAGCACTGTTCCAGTTGGTGCGTAAAAGCATCCAACATGCATCCGAGCAGAACCAAAATGCGTGATACTGATGAACCGTAACCCGAGTGCTTCCCATCTTTCAGGTGACTTGAAACATGCCGGTATCGGATGAACTCCACACCAATGTGCGTGCGCTTGCTTGCTTCCTTCCTTCGTGGTACAACGGAGGAGCACACGGACACTTAGACGGAGACCACCACCCACGAAAATGGAACGACATAGACGGTCATTGTTCCTGTGTCATTTTATTTATACAATGCATCATTGTAAAATTATATTACTGTTAGCATTTGTATACTGTATATTATGGCTTTCTTTATCTATTTCTGCATTATTACTGTTAATTATTCTGTTTCTTTGTTGAGTGGAGCATTGTTGCTGTATTCTGATTCTGATTCATTCATTCATTCATTCTGGGCCGCTTCATCTGCCTTGCGGGTCATGGGGGTTGCTGGAGCTAATCCCAGCTGACTACACCCCGGAAACGTCGCCAGCGTATCATGGGGCCACACAAAGGACAAACAACAACTCATGCACACACACACACACGCACACCTACGGACAATTTTGTGTGCCCAATTAACCTGGATTGCATGTTTATGGAGGAGGGAGGAAACCGGAGAAAATCCAGCAAAGTTCCATGAATTACTATCATGGCTTGGAGATATAAACTGTAGGCTCAGACCTGACCGCCTCACAACAGCTGTTAAAAAAATACCCTGTCATTTGTCATCACCTGCCATTGTCAGGTGATGACAAATGCCAAAGGCACAGAAAAGCTTCAGGGCATTTTTGAAAAAGAGTATTTCTAAACTTTATGTGTAGATTATGTATGAAGGTGAAACTCATTTTCTGCCAACAGCGTGTCAGACCAGAGCAAACGTCTCATGCTGCTGACATTGTGTGGTCTGGCCACACATATGTGAATATTAACCTAATACAGTAAGTCTATTGAAAATGTATGTGTATTGTAATTACCATGTTATTAGGATAAAATACACACTGCACTTTGCTTTTTGTTTTATGTGCTGTAAAAGTTATTTTCGATATTGTGAGCAGTTCCCTGTGGAATATATTCTGATTGTTTCTATCAAATAACTGTGAATCAGAGCTGCAAAGAAATCGCACTACTCTTCTCTGTGATTTCTCACCAATACCAATCAAACACATTTGAAGGCATGGCTGCAGTGTACTGTACGGCATTCATGTCTTTAAGGTATTGTAAAGAGGTTAATGGCATTTGATGGATTTTTATTAGCATGGTTTAGCAGCACTTTACAATGATGTTATCAAATAAACACTGTTGTGTTAGGGTTAGGGTAGGCTGTTAGTGATGTTATAAGGACCACCATCTGAAATGTGTGTGTGTGTTGTTGTTTTTTTTAGCAATTTAGTGTTCTGACTGGCTTACAGTCCTATTATAATCAGCGGTTTTTGAAAGCAGGAAATGTTCAGAACGTGTAATTTTGCACAAAATAGTAGTTATGAAACCCGGCTGATTTGCCAGCTTCTTTCAGAAGTGCTTGTTTATTTTGAGACAGAATTCTTTTTGTCAGGCTACCGATGCATGCTGAGACCGGCTCACACACAAATGCTGACAATCAGCAGGTAAGGATCAGAAATGGAACAGGGAGCAAGGGAATATGATGGTTTAAGGATTTGTTAAAGAAGAACCACATCTACTAGAATCACATCACGTAACATTTTAGACAACAATGACACGCATATATTTATCAGCATTTGGCAGTAAATGGTAAGAAGTAATGATGCACACACTAAACTAAAAAGTGAAAACAGATAGAATGCTTTACATCATCTACTGCACTGTATAAAAAGCAGGTGTAATTCTGTAGACAACGTCCTTGGACGTGATGTGATCTGAAGCTTGGAGAAAAAGTCTCTTGCCACCACTATTTGCTGAAGATAAATTTATGCTGTGCTTGAGAATAGTGTGCGCACGCACACACACACCCACACCCACACCCACAGACATACACACTCATCTTGACTTGACAATAAGGAGGTAGAGAAATGAACCAATGAATTATTAAAATGAAGCTGAAGCCAAGTGTGAAGTTGGAGCTCAGCCTTAATGTGACTACGGCTTTTTTTCATTGCCACTCAAGACCTGAGTTTTTCCATCAGAGGCTTCAATTATTGACTTAGCTTTTTAGGATGAAAGAAGAAGAGAGGAAAAACTAAGAAACGTAGGCACATTCACTTCACCACCCGGAGAGTGTCTTTTCTCTCCGGCCTCTCATTATTACTGTCAACAACTTACTGTAAAACAAAAGAATGCCACTGCTTTATATTTTCATCGCGGCAAAGCCAGAGCTTCGTGCTTGAATCCCTCCTTTGAATGAGGGCATTTTCAAGGGCTTCTCTTCTTTGTGAGTCCAAAACAGAGATCACTTTGACTCCAAATGCAAACTCAATCATGCGGAAATACAAAGCTAACCAGATTGGAATATTTTTTTTTATAGTTAGTTAAATAGTTTTCCTTTCCTCTAAAAAAATGATTGTGTAAAATCTCGATTAGGTTGTCCTCACCGCTATTAATAATAATAATAATATATTTTTAAGTGGGAAAAACCTTCAGGTAATGGCATTATTATTGAATCATTGTTTCAACAGCCTGAACAGAATTACAACAAAGTATTGTATAACCAGATTGGTGAACATCCATTTGTAGGATGCAGACGTGTGTTTGTCCAGTTGAGTTTAACTTTAAACCAGACACACAGAATAAATTACAGCAGAAGGCCATGTTTTGTCTGGAACATTTTGTGAGGATCGCTTCATCTTGTTTTATCAGTCGCACAGCATTTATTCAGTCCTTGTAGGTAATTAGGTTTCATCTGTTTTATTGAGTAAATACAGAATGTCAATGCCTCTGGTCCATCTTGATATTGTTAACTTACAAATGATTCAACACAAGGTTTTCTCACATCGCTTCCTTTATATGGAGGAATATCAACTTGTGTAAATGAGCTCACGAGCATCACACCAGCAGTCGTCACCTGTAAATGTTTTTAGTCTTATCATCTTGCATAGGTTCTAAATACATAAATAAGTTATCTTGGAATGTTGCTCATCTCCAACTCTGAACAGTCATGATACTGATTTAACTGTTATTGCTCCTGTCAGAATCTTGCATGGGAGTCTCTGCTGCCATTCTACATTCTGCACCCCACGTCCCCCCCCCCCCCCCCCCCCCCTCTGTTTTCCATGGTCAACAGTATGTGGAAAGTGCCACAGCACCAACTTTGTTGTGGTTAAAGTTGTTTTCAGGCGGCTGAGCCGTGGAGGCCAGCCTGCCTTGCTCAGCTGTCCATGAGTGACTTGCTGACGGATGATCTGTTTAGCTGAGTTTAGAGTTTAAGCAACACAGATGGTCTGGTTGGCTGTTGCATGTTTCTGCAATGGAAACATGCACTTCAAAATTACACCGTGCAACACACATTTAACTTGCAGACATAATTTAAATCTACTTTACTATTTTTGTAGTTATTTGAACAAAGAGATTAATTTTCGAAGATTTTCACTTGATTCTTTTCCCCCTTATAGTTTCCACTGATTTCTGGCTAAAGTCTAACATTTGGCTTGCAGTGATGGAACAGGAAGAGCAGATGGCCAATCAGTAGTGTTCAGTATTGTTGCACGTGGATTCCGTCTAATTATGATTGTGATTATTCCCACAGTTCCCCGACAAATAAGAGGTACAGGTAAATTGCTGTTGTCTGCAAGGGTGTTTATTTCCATGTGTTGACCTTGTGATGACCTCTCTCACAGTGTCAGCTGTGACAAGCTCCTGCTTCCAGGTCTCATCTCTGGTAATATGTCTTATTGCTGTGTCTCCATCTGCCTCAGATCTGAATGTTCTCGGCTTGCCAGCACGATCCCCTGCTGCTTCCGGCCAGCCTGCGTCACCAGACTAAGCCTCAGACTCCCTCCACCACTCAATGATCACCTCAAACCTGGTCCATTGCCTATTATTCTTTGCATCTTTGTAAATGTTTAGATGGATGGAGCGATGAGCACAGCAGGAAGAGCGATGTGTTTAAAGTCAGTCCAATGATGCTTTGCTATTTGCTCATTAAAATACCCTTTTGTAAAAAAAAGGGTATTCCGTGCCGAGGAAATAATGTGAACTCTTTGCTATGCTAGTTATCAGAGTGGACACACTGTTCTCAGGCTATTCACACTTGTCCCCTCGCTGCCCCGTCAGTGTTATACTCTGCAGAGCGGCTGTGGCAGGAAAAGGCAATGGTTGCATCAGAATGGTGCATTCCTTCATTCTATCCGCTCCCGTGTTTGGGATGCCTACCTGACTATGTCTCATCCCATTTCTCAAGAGAGCTCAGAATCTGCAGAAGTGGAACCTCATCTCTCCTGGGATGTCTGAGGAGATCTTTTTTGAGATGTCTGTCATGTTGCCTCAACTTCACCAAAAAGGTAACTGCTGAGCAGAATAAGAATATTAGAGCTGGTAAGGTTTATTTTATTTTTTTTCTAGTGTATGGACAAATCATTTTTTGTTTTACATCTTTTTGTCTCTACTACCCATGCCTTTTGGAGATAATCTGTGCAGCCAATGCCTTTGATCTGAATACAAACACAATAGGCACTCACTGTATGCTGGAATTAATTTATATTCCTATTAAAAGCTTTAAATAGCAAACTGGACCAATCCAGATTTGGAACTGCTGTTGATATTGGTTGTATAGCTTTAATAGGCTTACACTAAAATCAATTTCATGAGGACTGTGAAAGAATATTAAAACAGTGATGCACCCATGTGTCCATATTCTCAGCATGAAGTCAGACATGTTCTCAGTGGGTGTTGGAGTCCACCCAGGCGGATGTTTGTCTCCACGTTGTTGTCTTGTTTCCCATTAAGCTGGAACGTGCTCTGGATTAAGTGATGTTTAGGATGACCTGCTTATCCTGATGTTTTAACTCTTTCAGTGCTAGCCATTTTCAGCTCAGCTATATCCTGAGTGCCCCAGTTTTTGCCCATTTTGCTCGATTTTCATATCCCCACAGAATATTCTTGACTATGACTAAGCAAACACCGAACATATCAAACGAAAGATCAAAGTATCTTCTTTATATCCAGAAAAAAAAGTGTGTTCCTACCATTTTCCGGAGTTATTGGCTGTTGAAGAGAGGCACATTTCAATGTCAGGGTTGGTAGTAAATGTTTGGGTTATAAAAAATGTCTTTAGAGGTTATTGGCACTGAAAGAGTTAAGTGTTGTATGCTTCAACAAAAAAAACTAACAAAAACAAAACATTAAATGTGACACAAAATTGTGGGCAGGTTTGAGGTCAGAACTCTGCGCTGACCAGTGAGCCACCTTCACAGCAAGCAAGAGTAATCACGTATATTTCTGGTTTTTGCTTTGTGGCATCGTCCTGTTGAGAGGGCTGAACTCAAAGCTGTGGCTTCTCACTATGTTACTTTCAACTCGAGAGAAGAAATCTCTTGTCTTCACGATGCCTTCACTTTGCAAAAAAATAAAAAAGAAAGAAAGAAAAAGGTTCATTTTCAAGCATTATTACAGAGAATACCAGAAACTCAAGCCAAACACATTTGCAGTTCTCTGCATGAAATTAAGAGGATTTTTCATTTATTTCCTATTACAAAGTAATCTCAAGCATTACTGCTGACGTAAAGCCAGATTATCTCCACAAACACTGTGAAACAAGTGTGATCATGGGAAAAGTCACCTTTATGATTGTCACTGATCTGTGCAAGACTGAAGTGTAACATTTCAGGTATTGACTCAGCTCTCATTTCCACACCGTTTCATGTCACGTCTATACAATTATAAATATCTCTTATTAAATGGATCTTTCCAAATGCTTTTGACTCATCTCTCTTCTAGAAATAATATGCAATGTCATTTTCTTACTTGTGAGAAATATTTTTTATTTTTTTTGTCTTGGCTCTAAGGGCATCCTTTGGTAGGAACATCATAATTAATCATGTTGAAACTAAACAATGATGGGAAACACCAGGAGATGACACATTATTTCAGTTTTAGCTGCCTTGCATTGGCTTCCCGTCTTAAGAATTAATCTCAAATTCCCATTCATGAAATTCAAACCCCTTGTTTTGGCAGGGATTTGAATTTGGTCAGCAAATTAGCTCCAAAATGATATGCAGAAGAAAAAAAAGTAATCCCTTCCTGTAAAGGGACAACGTCTGAACAACTACAGTTCCATGGTAAAGCGAGGAAGAGTAACAAGCAGAACACGACGCCCTGAGGTTTTGTGATGAGACTGCTTTAATCACCCTCTTCAACCCCTGTGCAATGAAAAATTGCTCCAGTAGTGGATGACTCTGGAGCTACATCAGGCGTCCTTGATAATACAGAGAAGGGTAGGGACCAACGGCAAATCAGAAATTAAAGTCTGCTGAGAAAATGAAAGAGCCTCGAACGGACTTTGCGTAAGTGCTCTAAAAGACGTGAAATGTCTCTGACATGAGTGTGTGTATGAGTTTGTTTGCCTTTCGTGTGGCCCTGTAATGAACTGGCATCTCATCCGGGGTGTACCCCGGGGTGTAGCTCTCTCAAGCTGGGATATACAGATGGATGGAGAGCTGTAATGAAGTCTGTAATGAATGTCTCTCTCTTCGCAAACAACAAAACCAAATTCTGAAAATTAGATAATGCCTCCCTATCAGGCACAGGATGTATATTTTTCCTGTGTCCATTTAAATTTAATGCCAGTGTTTTGGTACAATTACTTATTTATAAATGTCTCAATAAATAACTCCTGTTTAGCACCATTGTCATGCCCTTTACCTCAAGTTTAATGAAAAATAACATTGAATGTTTAGTCTTCTTACAGTGTATCAATTTCATAAGTTTAATGAATTTGCACAGATTCATTTTTAGACCTATTTATACAAATAAATTAAGAAAATAAATATATTCAAATGCATCGATTTTAATTTCTTTTTTGAACGCTTGGAATATATTTTTAAAGATGTAACGTTTTTATGAACAGGAGTTAGAGAACAAATCAAAATAACATGCTATTTCTGTCACATTAAACAGTATTTTACCTGCTCCGCTGAGAGCCTTAGAGTTTTGAGTGAAAAAGTAAGCACATCTATGGACAGCCCAGATGTTTGACTTCTGAGTTGTTTTGTTGTCTGGTCACATGGTGTCTTACAAGGCCTAAGATTAACCCAGAATTTTGGGCTATTATTTTCTCTTTTTTTTGCCTCACAGATGGATTAATTATGGCAAAGAAATACTGAAGGCAAGAATTCAGTGTAGTTAGTCATACATTTTTATTTCTATGTGCTCCCCATTACAACAAACAGCATCAGTAGTGTACACTTCAATCTACACAAACACATAGAAAAAGAAAATAAAGCAGAGTGACTGACATGGCAATCACAATAATTCTTGAAGGGATAACACAGGGGTGTCGATACAGTACATGAGAATCCTATGCAGCAATATCTGTCTGAGGCTCAGGGATTGTCAGTGTCAACGTCTACGCTATTTATCTTACAAAGCGCTGTATAACTTTAGCAGCAATGTTGTACAGGCAGCAGAGGTGAAAGGAGCAGGTGAAGAAGAAATAAGATGTTTAGACAATACGGAAAGCTAAAAAAAAAATACTATTTTATTTTTACGACACTATGTGTTACTGGTTAAAATAAAGCATTTGTCTGGTCAATACATGTCGCTGCGACATAACGTGTTAAAAACCTCTATACAAAACAGCTGTGAAAAGACAGCTTCGTAAATACGCAAAAGATCTCAAAATTGAGCATGTAAATTTACATCTAATTGTTTGCAAAAAAAACAAAGTGATTTCTAGTCTCTTTAAAAAAAAAAAAGAAGCAGAAATTGAGTTTAGATTTAAAAATGTTTCAAATGAAAATGACAGGTTGTAAAGAATGAAATCAGTTTTCAACGGTTGATTAACTGGTAAAGCACAATTAGTAATAACAAAGCAGGTCCTTTCAACTTTCAATAAATATGAATGTATGCAGTGCTATATACATGAACGACACATTGACACACAGGAGTGAGTCTGAACAGTTGCAAACGTTTTCTTCGCTGAAAACACAAAACTGTGTCTTTGCTATTGCAGTCAGATGCATGGTGGTTGTGAGGAGACTTGTGTTTTCAATAAATAGCTTCCTCTTTCCTGAATCTTCTTCCAGCATCAAAGCCATTCAGGAAATACAACGTGAAAAAAATCCCCGGAAATATCAAAAGCATTTTTTGAAAGCTTGTGTTTAGAATGAAGCCTTGTTCATGTAAACACAGAATGTAAAAAAATTATTGTTCATAGTAAATGCAAAGGTTTGTAATGACCTAAAGCTCCATCAAGGGGGATCTTTGACATTCATTGAGTTTAACGTACTGCGTGGGATATGAACATTTCACACATTGTGAATTAACACATAACTCCCAACTCTGCAGCGCGACACTGCAAACGAGTCTGGCTTCACCGCTGAACAAAGCAATAGACATGCCTTGTGTCTTTTTGCGACACAGACTAGAGAGCCAAATTACAAGAAAACGGAACATCTGGCAGAGAATGAGAAATATATTATCCCTAAACATTTGGTACAGATCAAAACAGAGAGGGAATTACTGGAGGTGTCCTTAAACAGGATTCAAGGGCACGGTCACTTTTTGTTCTGCCACTGATTGTGGATGTGTAATTAGTATTTGGTTGGTGAATTACCACATTTGACTGTTGTAACTATGGCAATTTCTCGTCTTTCGGCACCCTAGTGGTAGAAAAAAATGCTCAATGAAGCTTTAGGTGTTTCAAATTAGTAGTAGGATATTCTGTAGGTCAACATAAAAACATAGTCTGCCAACACAATACTAAACAGCATTCCAAGATTCCTTCGTCACATTGAAGTAAAACAAAGAACGTATTTCAGATCTTTGCTGAAAATACGAGGTCATTGTCTGGTTTGTTCAAACTTAAAAAGGCAGCTGAAGATAAAGAACGTATGACATGTCAAGCTTCACCTACTTTGTTCCCTTCTTTGACCAAAAAGCTTCAATGATTTAGAGCATTAATGGTGACAAGGAGGGCAATTAAGACCATACAAAGAGGCGAGGTTGAAAAATATTCGCCTTCTCGAAAAAGTTAACCATTAACGCCACTCTCATTTCCGCATGTCAGACATGAAATACCAGGCAGATTAAATTCCTTAATGGTGGGAGCTAGAAATAACAGCTGGCCCTTCTGTGTCCAAAGTTAACAAAATAGCTTTGCGCACCTTAAACATAAAATATGTTCAGTCCTTGAAAGCTAACCGTCTCCTTGCTGAAGCTTACTATACTGATATAAAAATGTTGTTAGCGCTCAACAAGAAAGAAAATAAACATATTTCTAAAACTTGACTAATATATTTCAGCTCTCCATAGCGTAACGTGCGCCTTCATGTAGCATGTGACAGTGGCATGACCGTTTAACACTGCTGCTTAAAGGGTAAACATTCAGAATAACCTTTGTTATTCTATCTGATTGAAGTTTACGTTTGCATGCATCACCAGCTTATTAAAATAATACTGATATTTTAATGTACAGTATTTACAGGAGCCTTTATAAATACCTATTTCCATAGAAATTGTATAGCACCTCGAAATAGACATGATCAGATATAAAACAATCCGTGCGTCTCTAACCATTTCCATTGTCGTCACTGGCCTAATTCTGGCCACCTTGCATCTGTGGAATAGTTTAACTTTATGTGAGTCGAGATTCACAAAAACAGTTAGAAGTTAAAAGCAGTTTGTGCCATTCAAGAAAAAGGGCATTTTAATTTCTGTTGCCAAGGATTACTTTTCAATGAAGAACTGGACCTGCGCACAATCTTTTTTTTTGATGTGTTTTTGCTGGGGGGGTTGCAGAAACACTGAAGACAGCACGGGCCGGATTCATTAAATCACAAGATAAGTGAAAAGAACCAATCGGAGGAGAAATTGAATGCTTAAAGGTTTGGAGCAAAGTAGCAAGATATATGTTAGTTGCAATAAATCTTCTTTTCAACCTTCAAATAATTTAGTACGAGGCTCTGTTTCACGTGGCCAAAAACTGCTCTGGACCTGTTGCTGAAGATTTATAATTTCCTTTCTACTCATGAGAACAAGGTATGGGGGTCAATATCAGGGATGGGAAGGGAGGGGAAATACTCAACATCAAAGTGAACCAGCACTTGTATTTGCGTTTCCCTCTTTGTGGTGTTTTTAGTGTGAGAAGGCAAAAGGTTGAAGCTGGATTATCTGATCCAGGAGTCCTGAAGGGGAAGGCTGTCACTTTCATCTCTCCGCTTCAGAATAAGCTTGAGGCCACCGACTATCTGCCGAGCTGTTGCACTTTTGACTGTCAGTCGGATCTGTTGTCGCCACAGCAGGCAGCTTCCTGCCAGCGTGGCGTGGAACCCGCTTTGGTGCAGTTGTGGCTTTTGCTTGGGTTGTCTTGACAGGACCAGGAGTGGTGACTTGTTTGCCGGCTTTGCCTTTTGTTCCGGCTCCTTTGCCTGTCATCTGTTTAGCCCCGCGGGCGCTGTTGACCGCCGCAGAAGCCGTTAATGTCTCTAGCAGCTGTGTGGCCGATCCAAAGCGGACGTGCTCTTCCGTCTCAGCCGCCTCTGCAAATAGAGACAGGGTTCCACTTCGCTTGCTGCAGGACTCGCAGCACAGTTTGTTGTAGCCAGGAATAGAGCAGTATCGAGCGAGGACCTCCATTTGGCAAAAGATGGATTTGTCTCCATTGCATGGTTCATCTGAAAGTAAAGGAGCACACAGTGAGGTAGCCTGGGAAGCAGCGAGACTGTGTAGGACGATTCTTTACAGGGCACTAAACCCCCTCACCCCGACCCCCACTCTGTCTCACTTTCACACAAAGAAGAGAATGCTGCGCATGTTCATCTTTAATAGGGAAGAATACTATGACAGCATTTTTTAAATGTTAACCACCCTTACCTGAAATGCTGGACCCTATAGAATCAAGAAGACACTGCACGTGAGTTTTTAATTTGTCACGGGCTATTCATTTTCCTTCAGTTCATAGTAATTGCAACTCTTACCATGGCAGGGTCCCGGCCGACATGGCCTCACGTTGTCAGGTTTTTCTCCATTACACTGATCCCCGATCCGGCAAGTGACAAGCCGCCTCTCCGTGCCCTCTCCACAGGTTGCAGAGCACTGTCGCAGAATAGAAGCAGCGGCTCACTCACAATCAGCAAATAACTTTTTGATTCTGAAAGGCAGAGCTGAATCCCTCGAGGGAAAATGTGAGAGCAACAGGATGGCAGCAAAAAATACTGACACAATCGAATACAAGTGTCAGCGATTCCGTATCCGACCGTAAAACATGGCGACAATCTCCCCTTCTGAGTTATAATGATATAATAGTGGCCAGGGAACTGTTGTGGCACATCATGACGTCCAAGTGAAAATCAGCTTTGGATCACAAATGTCTTCACTTCAGCATTTTCTCAGAGATAAATTTATTTCATATATTTAATTAGCATACATATAATCATTTATAGGGTTATAAGTAAAACTGATGACAAAAAACAAATGTGTCCAAATAGACCAAAGTAAAAGAAACTTCATTCTGAGGTATTTTGCCTTCATAAAATGAGAATGACTTTTCCCTTTAGAGCAGACCTGATTCAAATCATGACTTTGGTTGTGAATTGCATCCCTATCAAACATGCATGCACAGCACAAACGTGCATTTAAAGAGTTCTACTCTTAAAATGTAGGTTGGTAACAACAATGCAATCAAACATCTGATTTACGGCTCACATAAATTTAAAGCTGACACGAAGAACCGAATCGGATTGTGTTGCATTCTTATCTGCTCTCCGACATTCAGCTCGATGTCTCATTTATTGGAGTTTTGATCGCATCGCAGGAACAACTTCTGTGTTCTCAGATAAGATGCTGTGATGACAAGAAATGTCTGATGTCTAATTTTTTATCTTTACACAGAAAATTCTCAACTTAAGAAATACAACAAGGCATTGTGCCTTTTAAGTGAGTCAAATCTACAGTAAATATTAGGGTGGTAGTGACGTCAGTAATTAAAAAATGAGGCGATATTAAAAATTTAAATCAGCCAGACGTATTTCTGGCTAAATCTCTTATCAGCTGCTCCAAGTGTGATATATTTACTCAGCGTCTATTGAACAGATGGATGGACGGATACAGAACCTCGGACCATGCTCCAATCCTCCAGTGGGCAGGACATGAGACTCTGTTGCAGGGCCTCCGGCTCTCCGGCTTCTCGCCGCTGCAGTACTTGGTGTGGATGGAGCGGTTGGTGCCGTCTTGGAGGTACTGCACACAGCGAACCATCCGGATCTGAAAGCCCAGACTGCCGCACGTTTTAGTACAATGCTCCCATTCTTCGGACATCCATCTGGGAAAAAATAAAAAATAATAATATTCAGATTCAGATGACTATGTACTGAAAAAGAAATCATATTTTTTCGTACACTAGTTTAAAGAACAGTGCAAGATCTACAATGTTTGTTGATTACAGTGATCCATTTATCAATATCACATATTATGATATAGGGAACTGATATTTCCATCGATATCCTGGCGACACATTCGGGGCTTTTCTGCAATTATCATTCAATTAATTAATTTGTCAATCGACAGTTTCATCTTATAAAAAGAAACAATTTTCTCTCACATGGGATTAGGGTTAATATTTTTGCTTCCAGTGCTGCACTGTTGAATCCAAGAGCTCGTTATGTTACTATTATGTATTTAATTATTAGAGAGGATTACATGTGTTTATATTTGATATTCAGTTAAACAAGCCGGCTTTGCTTTGCTTCACTGCCAATTGGTGTTTGTTTGTTTGTATGAACAGCAACGAATGACAAGTCAAATCAAGATGCAAGGCAGGGAGTCAGATAATTCAGCCAGATAATGAGTGTGAATTCACTTATTTTGGAAAGTTTGGCTCCTGACAAAACGACTCGGTTATCAAATGATGTCAAATTGAAATCAAATGTAAAAAGACTGACCACACAGACATATTATACCTGAACCGCGGCTTCAGATCATCTTAATCTTTAATTTAATTTAATTTCAGTAAAGTCCCATTAACTGCAGCCATTCATGAGCCAATAGGACAAGATGGCAAACACAATCTAGTAATCTGTGTGTTGAGGAAAAAGTTATTTTAGTTTTCGCCCAAGAAAACATTCTCTCTACCTATCCCTCACCGATTTGTTTGAAAAGCTGAACAGAACAGCCAGCAGCAGACACTTTAACATCTGTTCACACTGCAATGGCCGTGCACGTGAAGGAGGCTGGGAAGTGTGTACTCACTGTGGCTGCGTGCAGTCCTGGAGATTACACATTCTGCGGATGGGCTTTGGTTTCTTGTTTGCATCACAGTAGCCTCGATGAACCATCTTAGTGTCTCCTTTCTTGCGACATCCATACTTGGTGTACTGAAAGCCTGTTGAAGGAGTCAATGCATTATATTATAAAGATAAGTAGATTTGCTATATCTTATAAAAATCAATGTTATTCATTTATTCATTTTCTTGAAGACAAGACAATCAACATCTGTCTCGTAGCTGCTTATCCGGATCTGGGTAGCAAGTTTACTCTGGCGCCTGTCCCAGCTGACTTCAGGTGAAGGACGGGTACATGTCACCACCTATTCCCACTCTCACTCACAACTACGGTCAATTTAGAGTGATCAGTGCATCTATGTTGCATGTTTTTGGTTGAGGAAGACCAATTTTTCTTTTTCATTCATATTTTAAGATAAAAATCCAAATTATTCTTGAAAATAAAGCTTTTCAAAAGAGCGTATTGCCGCTACAGTCATCCACTAGATTTCGCTGGTCGCTGCTGAGAATGTGAAGGCTGAAGAAGTGAGTGCAGGGGGGGGGGGGGTCATCGACTTACAACCACAATTGGTTCTGAGGATTTTGTCGTATGCTGACTGAGTCGTAAGTCGGCCCATTTTAAATTACCCTAAGTAAAATATGATGCGTAATGACACGGAAAATATCGAAGTAGAAAGAGACGTAAATCATTCCTCCCCATTCTTGCCTATCTTGATGGTAATCATTTACCTCCACCACACGGTTTCGAACATGGAGACCAGCTCCTCAGAGCCCATTCAAATGTGTCCTCCTGAATGACATTGTTGTTGTTGACTGGCACTGAATCCTCATGGATGATGTACTTATACATTATAGTAGATCGTGTGTCATTGTTCTTGGGGATGATCTGCACAGAAGGAAAGAAAAGCCCCACAAAACTTTAATCAGATTTATTAACATAGCATTGCTTTTCGATATGTTATATCGGTAGAAGGATGCTGAGGATGGAACTGCCAGGGAACAGGACTAGAGGTCGACCCAGGAGAAGATACATGGACGTAATGAGGGAGGACATGAGAGTGGCTGGTGTTGGGGAGGACGATGCAAAGGACAGGGTGAAGTGGAGAACACTGATTTGCTGTGGCGACCCCTCATGGGACAAGCGCAAAGAAGAAAAAGAAGATTGTCTAGCATGTAGCATATCTGCATTTGAATACAGGGGCTGCAAATTAGCGTAAATAAATGAATGAATGTTTTATGGTATCGATTCTATGCTGTATGTTATGAGGTGGAATTGATTATCTATTGAAGCGGGGAAGAGTGTCTGTGTGTGTGCGCTTGGCACATCAACGCTTTCCCCATCTCCTGCATGAGTCGAAGAAGAAAAGCGGAGTGGATAAAGTCCATTTTTTGTGGTAATGTTTCGGCAAAAATTGCCAAAAATGTTTTATCGTGTGCTGAAAACGTCGCCTCACGGGTTACCATGGACGCGTGCTGCAATTATAATAACAATCTAGAGATGATAGGTTAATTAATTACTTTAATTCAGTAAATTATAATAGTAATAATAATGTTAACCTCATTCATAAAATACCTCTTAAAAAGCGTTTACAAAGTGCTTTGACAAAGCAAAGGCAGGTCAACAAAATATGAACCAAATAAAATCACAGATTGGATGTTGAGAGGGGAAGCAATTAAATCATTAATAAAAATATTAAAAGATAAATATACATAAAATAAAAGGACAGATTTAATTAAAATCTCACCGTGACAGGAAATTAATGAGGGTAACCGTTTAAACTGCTGATTATTTTATATTGCATCACAATAATAACACTTATTGTGATGGAAACATGTGATTAACTCCAACAATAGATATGATAGAGGAAGATGTGTCAAATGTTACCAGAACCACCACGGGGTCATGCAGAGGTCCGTCAGTGTGCAGCGTCTCCACGTCCTCCTCGATGATGTAGTGCCATTCCACTCCCAAGTCAATGAAGCTCCTGGACTTAACCTCCTCTCCTTTTCCATTTAGAATGTAATGCCCTGTCACCTGGTTCTTGATTGCTGTAAAATAGGCACTAATTGTGAGCTTCTGACAAAGCTGAAATGGATTTAATACATCATTTACAAATGTCCTAAATGATTGACTATGAATGCTGCTCAAGTGATCCATGGAGTCCTAAGAATATTCAAAATAATTATGCGACATGGATGGACATTGATGGCGTCTATTTTCAGTCATTACACAATTTCTACAATTTGTGTAATGACTGCAATGACAACATGCCTGATTGATCTATGTATGACAAAAATGAGTTGACATAATGACCCATGTCTTTGCCAACTTTCTCAAGTTCGACAGTTTTGCCTGCACAATACGGAGTGATTTCAAGGAAGCAGCCTGACCGGAAAGGACCAAAGCATCCGCTGTATAAAAGCAAAAATAACTCACACTTAATGCTTGATTCAAGACGTGATTCAGTTACATTCATGATAGACTGTGGAGTCATGATAATTAACTGAATCACAGTCTAGAACCGTACAGGAGATGTTAACGCCTTCAGAGAAGTGAGAATGAACGGAAGAAAAAAGAAAAATCACATCCATAAGCACTTCACAGAGTAGTGACAGCGACAGGAAGGATGGATGCTGGTCACCAAACTGGGAGGAAGAATTATCAGCTAGAATCAACAACTTATTTTCAAGCATGTGATGTCCAAATAAGGTTTATGCATCATCAAAAGCTACATTTACAGTCAAATCTAGCATCATGGCTGTCATTTGTTAAAATAAAGGAAATCACATCTTCTAGAATCTAGATGTTCCTCTGCAGCAGTCACTTTCTGATAATGGACAGTATTTCTTCTGGCACTGCAGTCCTTCCCTGAAGCACAGAGAAGTAGCTGCTAAATATCGCTCTGACCATTGACTGGGTCTGTCCTGTTAAAGTGATTACAACACTCTTGTTTAAATATAAGTCCTTTAGAGAACAATGACCCAGTAGGTTAGAAAAAAAACTATTTAATTAAGAAGATAATAGTTTTATTTGGGCAGTAATCCGTGTTTCTGTGTGGGAATTACAGAAATGATAATGTCATATACCTACATTAGACTCGACATGATTTTGTTGGTCTTTTTTCAGCTTCTTCCGCCCCCCAAAGCAGAAACATCCCCCCAGAAGAAATTAAGGCATGCTCCATTACAAGGATACAGCAGTTCAGTTAATGTACCCTTGACTGAGCTCTATAAAGAGGCTTTTATCGGAAAGGCAATTTTTACAAGAACGATTGGAGGGAAAGATTAAAAGATTGTCAACTCTAAAAAAACTCTATATGGATAATGGTGTGAATATAATCACACTTTTCTTGCATATACTTGAAGAACCAACAATAATTCACCTGATGGGCATTCAGAGTACCGGTATTTCAGAAGTCAGACTATGAATTAGGTCATTAATATTTTTTCACCAAATGGCTAATATTACTTTGCCTGAGGGAAAGCTTTATTCATAAATCTGCCTTCCTAAAAGGTGTCAAACATTCTTGGTTTTAGTTTTTTTCTACGCTTTACAGTACATGCATTCCTAATGTATTGCATTTAAAAAGGAAGAAACATAATTGCTACTAATAATAAAGACAATTTCATCCTTTGACTCGTCCTTCTCATCCTATACCGCAATTAAAAATTCACAATACGTCCCTTAAGGACGGCGTTACGTTCCAAAGACCGCGTTGCTTAACGATTTCGTTGTTGAACGAAACCCCCGTTGATCGACAACTTGGCCAATATTTTCTGTGGTCAAAAAACATTTTCCCCACGATGGGCTGGCGATGCTTCTGGGGTGTACCCCTGCAAATTAATCAGAATATTCCCAATAAAAAAAGCTATGTGGGGGAGAAGAAGCTCCCAGGTCAGTGAGCAGTGGTTTATAATCAGGAATTTCTTGCTGTTCATCTTAATTGGGGTAAATCAAGCAAACTGACGACACAGTCGTGTTAGTAGTGCCAGACATAACCATTTTAGTTCGATGATCAACTACAGTAAAAACAAGTTGGGGGGAAAATGACATCACAAATACCCTGCTTAGCTTGATGCCAGATAATGGAAGACATGGATGGATGGATGGATGGATGAACTAACTGTCAATTCACTTCAACAATATTATGAAAACAAAAGACAAAAATCCATAGCAATTTTGCAATCAAGACTGTTGAATAATTAATAAACATTATGAAGGCCGAAATGTACAATCTGCCAGGGGTAATACATAAAGAAAATGTTCTAATCTCTAATTTTGCCATTCATCATCCTATTTGTCTTCTAAGCAAAGAGGATGGTGGCGAGCTATTAGCATCCTCTTATTTATTTATGCATTTGTGTTAGTGGGTCAGACTTACCAAGAATTTGAGGGGAAGCCTCATGCTCTTGGATGATCACATGTCTCGCTCCAGGAGGAATGAGAAACATCTTAAGGTGACCTTTGCCACGTTTGTATCAGCGGCATCGGAAGCAGAAAGGTTAGGAAAGATAAGACAGAGAGGGGTAAGTTCAGCAGACGTGTCTCAGCACTGGATGGACATCGCGCGTGTTTCAGAAGTTCATTTCACTTTGCTTTACGAAGATGATCAGACATTTTTGTGAAAGGGAAAAATGGAGAATAACTATATTTGATTTCCTCCACAGTGTGGAAACCTGCAGGAAAAAGTTTCATTGAAACAAGGCGTTCATTCACATCTGTTTGCTGAGTCATCAAAATGTTTTTGGGAAATACCAATATATTATACTGCTGTGAAACAACTAATGATCAGGACAGGAAGCCTCTGTGTTTTCACATTGATTATGAGCAGAGATGTGAATGAAAAGATCTTTTAACCATGTTTCAATGGGGTATGAGTCACAGAATTGTGGGAAACTAGGGTAGCAAAGTCTTCTTCTGACACGGATGTCCACCCTTTACAAACCAGCTCCAACTCACCAATTACATTTCTAGAGTCTTCTGATTCATTTACAAACACATTCCGAGCTCCTTTTGGTAAAGAAAAGGCTCCTCTGGTCTTCCCTTCAGAATGAAATTAATCAGTTAGTCTCACAGTGTCTCCTTGCGTCTCCATTTCGCCATCATATGATTTCTCAGCAAAACTAGCACCTGAAGGCTTATTAAATTAGCATAGCAGGGAAAAGAACAAATCACATTATATGAAGAGGCAAAACATTTGGTGGGGGTTGCTTGCCAATCACCATGACTGAACTACAGCTATGTAATTACTTGACTTTAGATTTGACAGGTAGGCCCAGGACTGGGCCGATTATATAGACGACTATAAATCGAACTGGCACACTGGTGCAGGGTTCACACAAAGATGGAAGCAGAGGTGCAGCTACTGCCCCCTTTATTGGCAAGACATAAATTAATCCACATGAGAGAGCAAATCCTCTGCAGCCAATTATAGGAATCTGAAAATCCCAAAAGTACTTGCGTGCAAATTATTCGGCTGAACCAAGCATCAGCATACCAGCTGGGGTTCAATCATTAAAAGGCCAACAAATACCAGATTCATTCCAAACATCTGCAGGATTCTTTAATGTGACTTTTTTCAGCTGCATAATTTAGAGTTAGTTTGTTAGGCTGTAAAGCAAATAACAGCATGTATATGAACCACATGGACATGGGTTTTACAGACTTAGCTGGACAAAGAACCTGTGACAGTTGAACCTAATAAACAGGAAGCAAAAAGGAACGGAAGCAACAGCAGCTTATGACACTATTGTATCTTAGTGACTATGGTGTTAGGCATCATTCTGTTCTACAAGCTGGACAGGTGGTTGTGAATAATTCACAGATTCTGGATACTTGCATATTGTGTTTTCCAACAAAGATGTTTCTTTATGGTCTCTCTTGCTTAACTGTTTTCCTGTTAAAAAATGTGAGTAGTTAAATGCGTTGTTAACAAAAGGAATGATCACAGAAATGCACCATGGAATAGTTTGATGAAGCTATTATGTCATTTTCATTTCATATTTTCATGACCATTGTGTGTGTATGTGTGTGTGTTGACAATATTATGGGGACACGCCTCCATACTGAGTTTAGGTTCAAGTAAAGCAACACTTCTCAAATGCTATAGTCAAATTAGTCTATAAAATTGTTACAAGTACACCTCTGATAACATTGTGTCCTTATTAACATTAAGGAATACTAAAAAAATAAATAACGATATAATAAATCCACTTACAACAAAGAATAACAATATTAACCTTGTTTTCTTGTCCAAACCGGAAAAGATTTAACAGCATGAATTTGCCTTAAATTCACATAAAATACCTATTCAACCAACTAATTGTGCCATTTGATACTGAAAAATAAACAAATAAAATTTATAAATAATAATTAATTGATCAGCACCATTACCTCAGGAGCACAACAAACCAAACATTTTAATCTACAAAATGAACCTGAACAAAACAAATTGTGCTAATTTTATTGCTCGGTGTAAAAAGATAAGTAGCTGTAATAAAGAGGTTTTAATAAGTTTGGCTAAATTTGATTATTATCTTGCAAAAATGATTACAAAACAAACAAATTAATTAATAAATGAATAGGAAAGAATTAATTAGTTCTCTATAAAGGGCCTAATCAAATATAACTGACTGTTCAGTGTATTCGCTGTAAGCACAAGCAAATAGAAATTAAATTGTTTACAGGAGGTGTTAAACATAACAATGTTCATCTGTTAAACTGCACCTCATGTGTGTGTATCAGTACACACAGTTTACTAAGTTTTAGAGTGAATTCAGACATTATGCAATGTGTCTGCTGCATTCAACTGCACATTCTGCAAAGGCAGAGGAGTGACAATATCATAATCCTCTTCTCTACATTTTTATTTTTACTTAAGCTCATTTGTAATAGTCAGGATGAATGTGTTCAAGCTCTTATTTTCGTTTTTTCTCCCAGCTGTATAAATGCATTGCAATGCATGACTCACTTGCCGACTCCCTCTCTATGTCACATTTCAGGAAAATATAGATGCTTAAATCCCTTTTTTATTTGTCAAGCTTAAAGTCTGTCCTCAACTGTTTGCCACAAGAATGTGTGGAAGATGTGGAATCAGGAAAGGTGCTGCATAAAACCATGAATATACAAGTTAAATTTGTTGCTGAATCCAAATCTTACTGGATGGCCTACATCATGAAACTAACAAGACAGTAGCTTGCATTGTGAATAAAATGTTCAATATTAATGACCTCATCATACTTTCTTGCGATGTAATTCCTGTTGAAATAGGACATCATTAGTCACAAAATAATCATAGCAACAACCTACAATCAGCAACGGAAACTTGGCAAACATGCAGGGAAGAATTAGGAGAAATCATTAATATTAAATATATATATTCTGTGAAAACAACTATTCATACAGGTTAATGTGTTCTCACCTGCTTTCTTTGGCGTTCGGGTGAATGTTCCTTTAACTGTGCGGCAATGGGAGTTATCTCCACCACAAACTCCACATTTGTCCTCAACTTTATTAGAGCCAATCTCTCTGTCGCAGCCAACTTTCTGAAGACCAAGAAAACAATTAGAAAGATGCTTTGATTATTGTACAGCGACTACTGTAGTTCAAAATTCATAACAAGTTTTAAATGCGAAGCCAATTTGTGTGTTTTTACCAAGGCCCCATCTGCTATTGAATTATTAGCGCTTACTGGATACAAATGTTTATAATTTGTTTGTAAGATCAATTCATTAAATTGTTATTGGACTAACTGTCAAGCTGTCATTTCGAATAAAGAGTCAGTCGGACATTTTTGTCAAAATCATCTGCTTTTCACTTGTCCTGCTGTATTACTGCAGTTGTTAAATTCAGCTGTGGGACACGCTACCATGGTAACCGGTGAGGTGACTTTATTAATGCACACTAAAACATTTTTGCCAGAAAATTATCACCAAAAATAAACTGTATCCACTCCGTTCTTCTTCTTTGACTCATGCATGAGCCACAGGTAGAGCGTGGACGTGCGGAGCGCAGACACAGGGAGAGTGTACGCACATCTTGTGAGCGTGCTCCAGTTGTGACATCACAACGCTGCCAGACATGTTTCAATACTTAATTATATAACTACACAAACTACGCATGATTCACTGGATGACGTAATTTCAGTTTTTCGGTTGGTAATAAACCAAAACCACTAGAAACACAGTAAAAGTAACATAATATGCCCCCTTTAAATAGTAGAAACACTGATTACAAAACAGTAAATTACCAGCACTCCAGAATTCATTACAGCATGTTTAAAGTCAAGGCTGATACAAACTGTGGAGCTTATCAACATCTGACTGGGTAATTTACCCCTCAAAGCTTTCAAGATTCAATTAGCCTGCACTTGAGTACCGATAGATGATGTATTTAAATTCCTTTATCATACCAACATGTTGCATTGTCACTCTTACCACACATTCTTCACGAACGCAGATACTGTAGGCATCTTTGTACGAGCAGCGTGTCCCATCATGCACGAGCTGCTTCATGTATGCCACGTCTCCCGTTTCCTTAGACTGGCAGTAAAGGTGGCATCTCTTGTTCGCTACAAAACAGAAAACAAATACATAAATAAATAAATGCAACTTTATGAATGTAGATAGATAATTCCTTTATGTTTCTGAAGTTATGCAGAAGTTTTTAATTGACAACTACTGATAACAAAAACATTCCATACTCCTGCCCATAATTCACACTGCCAATGTTTTTTTTTCTGCAAGAATTGAAAAAAACTGACTTGAAATTAACGTCCACCAACTGGCCAGTTGAAGGTCACACAGATAAATAGGTGATTTGAGAGACTCGCTAACAGCACAATGAAAGGTAGTCCATTAAATTACAATGCTTCTGGTATTTTCATTACTGCATCTTCCTATCTCCGGCCTACGTCTGTGTTTGGCTCTTCACCCTCTGCTGAAACATAATAAACCAGCTATCTTGTTCCATTGGGAACTGGTTAGGACCTCCTGAGAACTTACATGCTTATCCACACTGTTGATTCTGTCTGCAGCATCCTTTGAATTTATTTGGATTTGCCCGTTTCAAAAAGTACAATATTAAACGTGCTGCCAGGCACTTTTAGATTTTGTGCCGTACATCTAAATAATAGTAATATATTAATATTATAGTCATATTGCACTAATAGTAATATATTAATATTATAGTCATATTGCACTTTCCCTCCACACATAGGGCACATTTTGAGTTTGCATTGTTTTGAACAAGGGTTATTGGTGCAGTGATAAGAGAACAACAACAAAAGAAAACAATTTAAAAGCATAAAAAGAGAAAATACAAAATCCTGAATAGCTGATATTTTGAAACTGTATAAATCTGTACTGGACATCTTTCTATAGGATATGCAGTACCTTTGTGCTGTTCTGTGGTCATCAGCTTTCATTGCTACTTTGTTATTCTAGAAACAAAACATTCGGCTGACATTTGGCTCCTTACCGTCGGGGTGCTCGTAGGGCAGCCAGTGGTGTTTGGTGTTTTGGAACTCAAAATGGCCGTTACGTAACTGGCACTGCTGAGCTCTGAAATCTTCAAAGTGTTTGGGGCAACCATCAGTGTTGCACAGTTGATACTCATAATTTACTCCTGGGCAGTCCTGACCTCCGTTTGAGGGTCTGACGGAAGAAAACAAATGATCATCAGAGATTATAATAAGGCTGAGTGCAATATTAGCATCTGAAAAAAAGAGTCACTTTTTCACACATTGCATTATCTAGCCTGTCCACAAATTAATCAGGCACTTGAGTTTTCTCACATTGATGCAATAACAGAAATTGAAATTCACCAAATGCCCATAATCACACAAAATCAGAACCGTTACTTATTTGACGGATGTGATTGGTCTCAACCGTCTACGACTCTCACTAGTAGACTAAATAAATGAAATTAATAAATAAATGTATCTCCCAAACCATCCATGTTGAGGGGACATGGCTAATAGATGACTGCTGTGCATAGATTAATGCTATAGTCTGCTCGCTCATGGCTGCATATAAAACAAAGATGTAAAGAAGAGCCAAAACAAGTGAGTAAAAAAACAGCATACTAATAAGGACAGCCTCTTTAAAATCTCTTTGATGAATTTAGATTAGATTTTACACGTGGACAATTACAGGGCAAAATTAGCAAAGCAAAATTGCTTCTTACGCTGGGTTGTTGCACTGACGTGTCCGGAAACGAACTCCAGTTCCACAGGAGCGAGAGCAGGAGCCATACTTGCTCCAGGAGCCCCAGGCACCATCGTGCTTGACCTGATTAGGGTTTTTCCACATGCAGTGACCTTTGTAACACCACTAAAGTGGATGACAGCATTCAGGAGAAAGGGTTAGAAAACCTAATAAAGGATACTAAGAAAGTAATGTGAAGGCTCTTTAAAGGTCATATTGATGTGCTCTGGACTCTTAAGTCAGTTAAGTCTGAGGCCATTTTTAAGGTTTAGTCTACATGCTTTGTTCCAGCAAAGAAAAATGTCAATATTATACAAAACAATACATTCTAACAGTTTGTGGACCTATGTCTACTTGACTACACTGAATGTGATTTCAACCCTAGACAAGAGGTTTGGTAGGTAGAGGAAGCAGATTGTGAAGCCATGTCTTATTGTCCAACACACATGTTGGACATCGCTAACATGGATCATGTGATTATACATAATCTCAATGTCCAGACACTTCTGTGGGATGTTCACATATCTCTGGTAATTCAAGCAATTCAAGTAAAAGACCAACTTACTTTTCCGTTTGCACATTCTGTCCCATCGAGTGGGGGGCCCTTCTTGGTTTTGCAGAAATAAAGGTTGTCAGGGTGACTGCACCACAGCTGTTTACATGGGTCAAATGTGCGAAACTGAAAAAGAGGAAAATCAATGTGGTAATTTATGTGATCTGGTATAATATTTGATGAAAATTAAAGTAAAATGTGAAAATCTTCATGGCTGAAATTGTGTTAAATACACTGTGAAACATTTGTTGACCCGAGGTACTTGAAGTCCTCTACCTTCTTTACGTCTTGCAACTACACTGCTCACCCTGGGTCCTTCTCATTTACTCTTGTTCACCTTAATTCCTCTCTTTTCCAGAGCAGACCTCCACTTCTCTAAATTCTCCTCTACCTGCTCTCACTGCAGATCACAACGTCATCTGCAAATATCATATTCCAAGGGGATTCCTGTTTGGTTTGTGGTTGGGGTATATGTTGGCCATGAAAATAAATAAATACATAAATAAATAGCTGCTTGTTCTGAACCTCCTCCCCCCCGTGTATGTGTGTGGCTTTTTGTAGTCAATCATTAAAGAAAAGAACGGAAGGATGATGCGTTTGGAGTTCTCCACATGACCAGAGTCAACCATTAATTACTGATACTAGGCTCCGGTACTAATCTTGCTTGTTTGAAAGAAAAGTTAACATTTTTGGCACGTGAGAATTGAAAGAAGAGAACATGAAATCATTGGATGCTTATGTTAATGCAAAAAATAAATAAATACATTAATTAATTAATTCAGTATCTGTTAGTCATTATGCTGCTTGACAGTTTCACACCATGCTTAGTTTTGCAAATCTTTTAATCACTGACACGTTATTCCAGTGATGACTAGAAAACAACTTTACTTTGGTAAATCCTTCACATCTGTGGTAAAAATTACATGTAATGATTACATATATTGTATATTACATATATGAATATATATATATATATATATATAAAATATTAGTATAATTTTTAAGCCAAAAGCTATACTCACTGAAGTGCAGATCTTGTAGCCCACTCCAAAATCAAACCGACACTGCTCATCCATTGAGTAGTTGATGCCAGGAAGTTCGGGAAGCTGCGGCCAGTCATGTTTGAAAGGGTCATCCAAGAGACAGTCATATGTTCTTTCACAAAATAAAAAAAGAGGAGACATTAATTCCAAGCACTGAATTCGATTATTCACTCGTTTTCTTGAAGGCGAGACAATCGGTAATTGTTTTGTCTTCAGCCACGAATCTGATTCGCACGCAGGTTTACACTGGAGCCTATTCCAGCTGATATCAGGCGGCAGAACCCTGGATAAGTCGTCAGGGCCAAATAGAGGAACAAACACCCATTCACATACACATTTACACCTACGGTCAAATTTTAGAGTGAACAATTCACCTAAGCTGCATGTTTTTGGTGGCGGGAGGAAGCCAGAAAACCCGGAGAGAACCCACACAGACACGGGGAGAACATCCAATGTAACCTACAGGAAATACTTGAATGACATTTTGACTTTCATTTATCATCCAATTCATTGGGCAAACCAAAAGCAGGTGAAATAAAAGGGCATTCAATAATGGGTAATCAACAAAGCATTAACCATCCTTATATTTCCTTTTCATTCAGTGCCAGGTCATGATAAATGATTTGTCTGTGGTAAATCACGGTGAAGAGTATCATTTGGCTCAGTGTCAGACAAACCAGGATTTGCATTACTTTTTTTTACATGTAAAATTATTAAAAACATGAGCTCCCTCTTTTGCTTTCAGAAACAAAGTGTTCACATTTATGACCATTCATTGTCACAAGGCAGTCAGACTTTTAAATCTAAATCATACATACTATTTCTCTGTAGTGGTTCCAGGTCTCATAAAGGCTTTACTGTTTGAAAGCTGATGGCAGATTGCCCTTGTCATTCCCTTTAATGCCCTTCAGCTGTTGTGTGTCAATGCTCTGCTGAACGTTGTCTCCCAAACAAATTGATTATTTTACCATTGCGTGAGAAAGTCGATGTCTATGAACTGAGCACAGGCCATAGATCCATACAGGCTTCTCCAGCGTGCTGTTCAAACTGTCTAATTTAATCAAACGTAACAGGATTTATTTTAGTACTTCAGCTACTTTAACTAAATGTCCATTTCCTCAGGTCAGCTATGGTCAACAGGAGAACAGCACTTTGGCTATTTTGCATATTAAAACAGTCCAAACTGTTTCATGCTCACACAATTTGAATGCTAACTGCAAACATGAACTCACTGGATGTATCTCTTCAGCTCCTGCCCGCTGCACATTGACCAGTGGTATCGATGGAAGGCCGCCTGCACCAGAGGGGCCATCACGCTTCCCATTGCCGTCTCGTCTCCACAGCGATTGCCTTGGCCATCGTGCTCCATGCCTAACCTGCTCAAGGACAGGTGAGAAATAGAAAAACAATACTTCATTATTCCCACATGGGAAAACATTTTTCCACTTTAAACACATGCACATTTTTGTGAAACATCTTTCTGAGTGTCAAACAGGTGAAAATACTACAATGGAGACCTAGTGAATGACTTGCTATGAACAAGCATAGGGCACAAACTCCACTACATGGCCCCCTTGGGGTAAAAATAACGAGCACTGCCGTGGTATAGAGAATTTGATTTGATTTGGGCTAAAAGTGCCATTTTATTTCCAGTAAGTGTTCTTCTGATGCCAGATGGGAGGGTTATGTGCTCAGGTGGGTGCCACGAGAACAATGGCTCTTTAATTGAGATAATGGTGTGTGTGCTGGGAGACCAACGATAAGACTGCACTTCCCTGCACTTAAAGTGCCCATTCATCTTGCCTGTAGCTACAAAGCTTTGAAACCAACAACAGATTAAGAGCATCATTAGTCCACATTATTATGTGCATCACACGTAACAAAATGGAAGAGAAATATATTGCAGCAAGTGTGGACTATAGTTTAAGTTTCAAAGGTCAGAAAACATGTGCAAAAATAAAATGTGCAAGGACATGTGGTCAATAGACAAACATTGCAATTCAATGAACGCGAGCATGTCAGAGTGCTATAAGGCCACGCTGCTTAAAGGCACCTCGTGTCACTTTACATTGGAATCAAGGGATAACAATCCCCAGAAGATGCTCACACTCAGACCGACACAGTGTCACTTTAGTGGGAGGCAAATGTGTGCTGAGGAGTTTATGCCCCAACACAAACAGTGAAGGGAGAACATTAAAATAAACCTACACGTGTCCCGTCTCGTGAGCCACAACAAAGGCTGAGGAGAAGCCATCTTCATGGTTGAGGGTGCAGCTACGGACTGGGTGGCACATGCCTGTGACTGGAGCATAACCTGTAGGACATCAGGAAGAATCAGGAATTATTGGATGAGAAAAAAAGCCCAGGTTGTTTGAGACACAAAATGACAGAGCTGGTAGCTGCCTTAAAAAGAACACAAATATGACACATCGTGATCATCATCTATTTAATCATAATGTGCACCTGCAAATCAAACCAAATGCTGCTGGCAGAATTTTAAGAAAGAAACAGCATCTAGATACAAATAAAGGATATTTGTGATATATAGTAAGTGTCACTGTAATTATTTAGTTTTGTTTCGTTAGCTGACTAATCTAATGACATGTTATATTCATTCATTCATTTATCTTCTTGAAGACAAAGCTGCTTATCCAAATCATGGGTCACGGGTTCACCTATCCCAGCTGGCATTGGGTGAGAGACTGGGTATAGACACTGGACAAGTCACCATTTCTTCGGAGGCCCACTGACATGTGACATGAGTAAAGTATTTAATTATGGCATATTTAAGTTATTATTAAATTGACATGTTAACCCTTTATTGACAAACGTATCACACATGGCCTTTCAGGATTTTGAGACTTCTACTTCAGAAGCTTGATTTGTTTCCCCCCCGGAAAAGCTGATAGATACAAGCCAACAAATGCATCTGCATTTCCCATGAAAAAAATCCGGATTTTGCAAATGTTACATAAATTAGAGCACTGTTTGAGTTTGTTTTGACAGATTTGTCAGAAAGTTACATTAAGACCTTATTTTCTAAAATAAATAGAGTGTTTTGACTATTCTGACATGATTACTTCATGGTGTGGGCTTTAAAGGTTTAATTGGCTCCTAATACAAAATAATTAGATATAAATGTATGTCTGTGACCCAGTAAAATAATCATAAAATTCTGTCAAATTATCATTGAAAAACAAATATAAAATATAGATATATTTTAAATTGTCTTCAACAACGATGCAACGTCAAACCATGCTCATTTGTCTGTCTGTCTGTCCGACAGGGAGCGGTAGTTGCTGTGCTGCAGAAGTGTCAAGTGGGGTCCATTTATTCAGATCGAGCTGAAACCACACGCTCTATTAGTTCAGATCTGTCAGATATTTGTCTTGGTGTGACAAATAGATGAGGGAGAAGTGTAAAACCGAGACAATCATTGCCTCCTTCTGTGCATGCGGTACACTTTTGTGTCACATGGCATTCAAACAGGAGATTGCATACATGTCGCATTCAATTGAAATGTGAATGAATTCGCGCAAAAAAACATACCAATTGAGTAACTGAATATTGGTTTTATTTTTATTTGTATTGTGAAATTTGTATTGTTAAATGTCGATGATTTATGTACTAAGGACTTTCAACGGAAACAAGACCGCAAGGGCTTTTTTGAAATGCTCCTCTTAGACAGGATGTTTGACCTTATTTGTACTGTAATACATGCTACTGTGTGACTGTACCTGTACTCTAACATTCCATCTAATAAATATATTCATCATCATCACCCCCCCCCCCCCCCCCAAAAAAAAAACCCAACATAAAATCAGAATTGAGCATTAAGCCCTGTGGTGTGAACGTACTGTTGGACAGAAGAACATCTGTGGAAGGCTGTTGGTGCTTTACCAACATGTTTTCACTGTCAAGTCAAGCCCACGCTGCCTTTGCTGCCCGAGTTTGTTGCTAACTTTAGTTGGTGCTTGACAGAATGCAGGTTTTCAGAACACAGTGATCAAAGACCTTTTAATTTAAATTAGTGAAAGATGTGAATCATGAATGCTGCTGTAAATGAGCGTGGGGTTTAGAACTTAATTAGTAAGCGTTTAGTCCCCAATTTGCATTCATTTTCTGGATGATTGTAAATATCTCTCTCTTTCTTTCATGCACATGATAGCTTTGCTTTTTCAGTGTTTTTGGGGTAGCCTATTTGCAAATGACTCAAAGATATCCTGCCTTCTTGAACAAAGAGCACTGCAGATGTGCTGGAACATATTTGATTTTACCCCTGTGGCAGTGTATTTTTATTCTTAACCTGCATATTGTATTGAACTGCTTGCTCGTTAGATTTTGCTTCGGCTGTGTTTTTTGGATTTTGGGACGTTCCAGCCCGTCCCCCCGTTATTTTATATTGGGAAAAATGATTTGACACACGAGCAATTTGAGTTACGAGCTTGGTCCTGGAACGAATTATACTCGTATGTCAAAGTAGTACTGTACCTCATAACATACGTAAACATCACAAACCAAAAAAGTGTATTCACAGCCTTGGACGGGAGGACTCTGCAGCGAATTATATAAACTGCCCAGGGCATTATTCATGCTAGGATGAGTGGCGGTATTCAGGAGGTGAGCTGCCTGCACAGCAACCAAAGGATGATCAAATACAGAACCCACCCAAGTCCGAGATTGTTTCACTGAGCTGACTGCAGAACAGCAATTCCCTGTGGCACTACAAGGTTACACTTCTCTTACCAGTAATATACAATTTATAGTAATTACTAATTTCTACAAAAAAAGGAACCATTTACTGTATATATTTTTTGTTTTAGACATATAAAAAATACTGCAATTTGCAACTTTTGTATAAATTAGAAGCTTGAGCTTGTTGAATGTCCTGCGTGAACTTTCAACTTTTGAGGACATCAGAAGAAGCTGTAACACTTTGAAATTAAGTGAAGGTTTTCTGTCTTTCATGACCAGTGACATCACGCATACATTCCTGAATAACAAACACAGAGTACTGATATGTAGCACGATTAATCTCTTCCTGTATCTATTTTCAGGTTAATCACCACCAGGCAGATCAAAAACGTATTCTCATTTGACCCAGTGGAACCTCTGGCACCTTACCCTGCATCCCTGTGGGGCCGAAGCCTTGGCGAGTGAGGAAAATCGCATGGTCATGGTGCTCTGCGTGCTCAGGGTCGCCTTTCTGTTGCACAAAGGCCCAACGGCACACATTCTCAAGACTCCGTGATGGGTTGCCCCTTTCAATGAGGCTGATAGACTGACAGGGGAAAGAGAAGAAAGGGAATGGAGCATATAAGTGTTCCGTCATTGAGCATGAGACAATCATAATCAGACAACAAATTAAAATATAGCTACAGGAAATAAGGCATTCAAGACTTTATATTTCTGAGATGCCATCGTGTTTTTGATGTAGGTGTGAAAGAATTCACAGGTGGCCGAGCCCTGAAATAAAGATCGGTTTCTATGCCCTATATGACAAATGGCTATGGAATTGTCACTGATGTGCTCTGTGATGTTGCAATAATCTTCAACCGCACTTAAGAAGAAAGATAAAGAAAGATTTTATTGTCACTGTATATTGCACTCAGCACACACATTTTTTTTTTTTACTCTACTCTAAACACACATGCATATACATCACAAGATGTTGCATTAATGGCATGAGAACACAAAGCTGTGGATTTCTGGGTTTCCATAGACTTGAATTCATAGGAGAAATATACACTGAAGCAAAGGGCTGTGATAAAGACATAACTACAGCCTTTCTGAAAATTCTAATAGCATATGCTAAAATTGTCACTCAATTTATCAGTTGAAAGAACATTAATTGAAAAGTGCTCTTCTATCTTCCGGCTGCAGTACTGCAGTCTCCCACATCATTGACTGAGAAAATCACCTTGGCATACCCCAGCATGATCATCCTCACCAGGACAACTTTGACGTTGACGCCGAGGGACTCGTCATTGTAAATCTCATTGACCTGAGAAGGAAAGTTAAAAAGTTTATTAAAAACTGACAGAAATAACATTACAGCTTTTCTCTTCTTTAATTCTCCTTCCTACTTTCAACCCATCCCACGAGGAGAGAGCAAGACAAACTATAGTCTTTCCCTTCATGATGGACTATAATCACAGAGCAGTCAAATTGCCACATTGAAACTTTATGGGAGAGCGAGTGAAGAGAGGAGGCGTGTCCTACCATCATCAAGACAACACGGGCAGGACGCATATAAAGAAAGATCTGTTAATTACCATTTTAAATAATACAGCCTGCAATTTTACAACCTGCAATTTTATTTGCATTTGCTGTGTTTAAGGGTAAAGACACATTTGCTGTTATATCTACTTTCAGCTACAGATACAAGCAAGTCTAAATCTGTAAGCATTTTCTCCATCTTTTTTTCTTGTTGTCTCATAATTGTTTCACACATTTTCTCAAAATGTCGGGCATTATCCTGCCACTTTTCCACCAACCGATTGAACGTTCGATAAATACTGATCGACTCAGTGAGCAATCCACATCTGGTTCAGGCCACAGGCGGTGTACAGGAGGAGGCTTAATTTGCACCCGGGGTTTCATTTGATTTGGGCCACTGATTTATTGCTGAGCCTTTCCACCACATTGCACTGACAACCTGTCAGTGCTCTCCACACAGGTCAGAGGAAGTGGAAAATATATTCTAATGGGACACAAATATATGCTAATTTCCCTGGGAGCATTTTTTCACCTTATTGATCCTTGGGGATGTCACCGAACAGAATGCATGAATTTGATGAGGAAATGATTAGGAAAATATTTTACGATATTCTAAAGTCAGCTTTCTTAAAATAATCCCAGTAAACACTTTAATGAAATGATTTTGTGACTAAAACTGTGATAACTTAGTCTACTATGCATTTACATACATTGCAAAAACAATATTATTTTTTTCAGTTATTTGTAAGTTGATTTAGAAAGCGCTATAGAAATAATGATATTATCTTTTATTAAATATGTGAGCTGAACTTGTTCATATGCAAACAATACACAGTCATTGTTTTCTCTGTCAGAACAGCTCCTTATAAATAATTTCTCACAGAAATGGAATCACCTGGAATACAAGTAGAAACTTTACATCTTGACAGCAGATATTGGAGGTGATTAACAGGAAGTGAGGTAATTCCCACAGTATTTATCCAATACAGTCGACCATGCATTACAATATCTCTCCATGATCACCGTAACACCCACGCCTGTTAAATTCTGGACAGCCCAACAATCAGCACATAGACAAGTGCAGGTACTCAAACAAGCATTGGTAACTTACAATATTCATGAGTGTGAGAAGGTAATTCTGCACATGCTCCTTGCCATGAAAACGGACAACCGAGTCATCAACTCCAAGCAGGACTTCAATGTTGTAAGCAGTATCTCCGGCATCTCGGCGGCGGCGGCGAGCAGCCTCAGTGACCTGCTGCACTATAGAGTCGAGAGTTTCAGGTACGTTGAGCTCTGGACCTGCGCCGGGATCAAGGACAAGTGAAAGGTTAGTCTGATGCTGGTTGAGTCAAAGATTCAGCTTCCTTAAAACTTTATAAAAATGCTTATATTAACACCCTTAACAAGTATTTTTTCTACATAAATAATTACCCTTATGTTCAGGAATGCAGTACTGAAGCGCTCACAGGATTGGATTTGTGTCAGTAACTGTTTGCATGCTTGTTGTGCATCAGGTTATATACAGTGCTGTGAAAAATCTCCGGCCTTTTTAAAGCATCTCCATCAGCTAAATTCACCGCCATGCTGCCTAACCCACGTGACCTTGAGATCACAATCTTTCCTTTAGTAGCCAGAGATAGAAATATAAAAACACATTTATTCAACCTTAAGACATTTTAACAATTCAGAGATAATCCATTAGAGTTATATACCGGTAATAGAAAATCTGATTTAACATCAAAGTATGCTCCGTTCTTCGCCTGTTGTGAAAATGATCTGAGCCATCTTTGACAGTTCTCTGTCCCCCCGTGAACTTGCTGAATCAGACTGAGAACGTATTTATACTTCCAGTGCTGATGGAACGGCCTCTCAGTACTTAATACTGTGAAGCTTTATCCTCTGAATGCTGAGATAGTCTCTGTCAAACCCCTAGAGCAGCACCGCTGTGAAATCCTTCTTCTTGTTCAGGCGGTAATCTTAACGCCAGTGAGTCACTCAGGAAAACGATCAAGCGGCCACAGATATCCTCTGCTTTACAGATGGAAGCACTGCAGGTCAGACTTTCCGCTATAAAATCAGCCGTTTGGTTTGTCATAAAGAAGGTTTTTAGGTTGTTAGTTAGAGTTAGGGTTGGTGGGTATTTTATTTGCACGCCCAATTTTAAATCTGAATGTTTACTATAAGCATTTAAAGGATTCTGAAATTCTGTGGACTAAAAATTTGATCTTAAAAGCACATGGTGGCAATGTGTAATCCCAGCAGCGTTTTCAGAAGTGATGAATGAGTTTGCTTTAAATATCAAGCTTGCATTTTTTTTTTCATTTGGCGATGCGGGTATGCCCAGACAGCTCTGCCAGAGACACTGAGCTAACATTCAGGTTCATGTGGGTTCATGCTGCCCATTCACAAACAAACCTGGGTTGGTAAACAAAGGTCACATGGACTCACAAGTAGCTTGTGTGTGCTATGAAAAAACAGACCTCATTCCAGCAGTGTGAATTAAGCCCAATCTGATGGACATCTGTTTTTTTATAATGTAATTTTTTTATTTATTTTTTACCTCATTCAGCCTTTAAACTAGTTATAATTACACGACTCATACAAGCATGCATTCACCCACAGCACAGTGTTCCTGTCAAGTAGATTTAGTGTGTAACATTGAACTACGACACCATTGTAATGATCCCACTGTGAACGTATTTACATGAAGAAAGGCAAAGTGTGTGTTTGGAGATAAAAGGCTTCTGTGCACTGTATCCTTCCTCTGATGAAAGCAAAGCAATTAACAGTTCCAATGTTTTATCTAGTTCTTTCATTCGCTTGACATCTCAAATCATAAAGTGCAGGTCATTTTTCACTTTTCCGGGGATGCTTCGAGTCAAAGACAGGGCCAGCGATTCAGTAGCGAGAGAGCTAAAATAAATAGGAAGAAATGGCTGCCACCTCAGCCCTGGCCCAGCTCCGACACTGTTGGGATTGTGGAGTTCATTCCTCCTCTCTGCTGCTGCAGTCATGACACAGGCATTCTTGTGCAGCGGGCCAGCTACCCCTCCCTGTCCTGGGTAAACAGGCTCTCTGAGGTCCCTACTTCAAACGCACATGACTTCCCCTCAGCAGTGCTCCTTAAGACCACTAGTGTGCTTCAGTCAGTGGCAAGACCCCAACCCCTAGCCTCCTCGGCCTCACCCCAAACCGGGCCCAGAGCCCAGTCCCACGGGAGCCCCTCCATGTGGCAGCAATGGTAGGAGCACAGGAGATGGGAGTACCAATGCGGTACTGCATAGCAAGGTGGCAGAAAGTACAGCCGTCCCTCGCAATATCGCGGTTCACCTTCTGTGGATTCACTGTAGCAGCGAGACTCAGCATTTCACTCAGAAACCTTGGTGTCGGTCCAGCTCAGATTGATGACTGACTGTCAGGTGGTGTAAACGATGATTTCAGTAAAATAACATATATTGTCCGAAAGGTCAGTTCAACTGAAGAATCTCATTCTAACTGGACTAGCATTTGAAGGGTTCACTTAACAATTGGAACACCTGAATTTATTGCTGAGCAAATGTCTTTGGCAATATAGTGTATCTCCGAACTGAGGCACTGAACAATATGTGTTATGCTGTATTAAAGATATATATATATATATATGTCAGAGAATATTGGCCTGAAAATCAGATGTCCTCATTCCAGACATGCACAAGACCAGACACCCCTTTAAACATGTCCTACTCCTTTATATGGGCAGCATGGTGGTTCCTGCAGCAAGGTGAAAGATGCAGACCAGTGCTGGCAATTAACATTTTGTCATGGAAGGGGATTTCTGACTTTCAGGGGCACAAAATATTTTGGACAATAACACTGGACAAAGAGGCAACATTGTCATCGCCTTTTTCTTCCCTTTGCCTCAATTGAGTAGAAAGGTGAGTGATAACAGCAGCCTCATTATTAGCAGCACGTAGCAACAGGAGGAAGGATGCTGGCCTAGGCATTTCACACGGTGGATACCGGCAGACTTGTGATTCTGTGGTGGAAATTATAAAAAGTGTGTGTGTGTGTGTGTGTCCTTGTGCATTCACTGTGGCCCACCCGAAGCTTCTGCAGCACTATTAAGGGGCTTGTGTGAAGTATTATGCATAAAATTGAAGTCAGCACTCCTGCTCCCACTGGGCCTTTTACATTTCCAATGACTTTGAAGTGTCTGCAGCTTTGTTTGAGAAACTAAACTCAAGAATATTTCAGTGCAGAAATAAAAGTCTATTATAGAATAATATATAAACATAAACACAACTGTCAGAATGCTGATAGGGCGAGCCCAAAAGCATAACATCAGGGTGCTGGAGAGTAGAAACAAGTCACAATCTGGCAGAGCGCACAGGCCTGAGCAGAATATAAATGCAGTGGGGCTGATGAGGAGACAAGCAGCAGGTGTCCTGAGCAGCACAGGTGACGTGGATGAGCTGATGGCGGGTGTGGCAGGCAGAGCAGAGAGAGGAGAGCAGGAGGGTGGAGCTACGTGGAGCAGGAAGCTCCGGCCGGGTTCCTGACACTCATTATTCTACTTTATGAAGCTATAATATGAGTGAAAGTTAAATATAAATCCTGCAGCATTAATTTAAAATGTCAATCTATCTTTAAAGTTTTCTTTGTACTGCCTGCTAGATGAGTTTCCACTAAAGCTGGTGAAAGCAAATCTTTGCAGGCGTGCATTGTTTATTTATTTTTTTATCCAAGTCTGAAAATCTCCAGAGGAGGTCAACAAGTAAACCAATAGCATGAAACCTCTAACACCTCATTAAATATATACTGTGGGCAACACAACCGAGAAAGTGTCTGATAAATTCCCAATGTGTCTGCTCCGAAAGAAGCAACTTTGCAATTCAATGGGATACTGAGAACTGGAAATTCACAAGAGCTCAGCCAAAACTGGAGGAGTAAAAAAAGGAAGTAGAGAAATATCAATATGAAGAATGTTTTCGCAACTGAACTGAAGTTTACAGTGTTGCTAGTGATATTTTTCTGAGGCCAAAAAGTACCAGACTAGATGCAAAAGCCTCAATATGAATGCAAGTGACACAGACAGACAGTCATAGGTTGGATTAGATAGTCATTCCAGTCACCAACATTAGTGAAATTACTGTAAGTGAGATGTCTGAAAATTATTTGTCATCCAGCCCATGGGAGTGATACGTACCGGTACTGTGCTTCAACAAAATATTATGGTGTTTGTGTGAGGACCCCAAAATGCCATGCTTAAAAAAAAAGAAAGACAGAAGGCGACATGCTTATGAAGTGGATTTCAAACTATCAGTCCTGCAGCAGAGCAGCTGCGAGAGAATTCAACATTAATGAATCAACGGGACGGGAGTGGAGGAAGCAAGAAGATTACCTGCGCCAAGCAATCTGCGACTCATCGATGCTGTCAAAACCCAAGTGAAGCAAACTAATTCGGAGTTTGCCATCATTAGTGGATTAGCCAAAGAACTCCAACTCCAAGCGTTCAAAGTCACACACAATCTGACTTTGTTCTGCTTAATGTGCCTTATAACCCGGTGCATGTGTTTGTATGAAAATAAACCCATTCATTGATGTTGTGCGATGTTGCGCCTTATAATCAGGTGTGCTTTATGGTAAGAAAAATACGGTACACAGTTTTAAAGAAACCTACTTTTTAAAACATTGAACACTTTCTCAGACTGGAATTGGAAGTGGGGTCCTTTTTATCTGTAGCTAAAGTACAGGTTAAATAGATTGCATGTTTTACCAAAATATGGGCAAAGCAGAAACAATATATATATATATATATATATATATTGTTGCTGCTGCTTTACAAATGGCCAGATGACACAAAGCGTCTCATAGTCACCCAGGTGTTACGCCACTTCTCTAAAACTTGCTTATGAAAATATGAAATATTAAAGGGATATGACATTTAATATGATGTATGCACTGGTTATTCGTGTTTGTGAGATAAAGAATATTGGTTCGGTGGTCTAACAGCTACAGACAGGGAAAGAGGTGTTTTGTCTGAAGGCTTTTGTTCAGGGGTGTCGAACCTGTCCGGTGGAGGACCGAGAGGCTGCAGGTTTTCCTTCCAGCTGGTTACTAAAGCAAGCGATTTTAATTATCAACACCTCCTCCAATTTGAGAGAAGGAACTCATTAGTGAGATCAGCTGCTGGAGAGATGGTTGGAGCCTCTCGGCCCTCCACCGGACAGGTTCGGCACCCCTGCTTTCGTTGAACAGATTCAATGAGCAGATTAGGAGCACCTGCTGATGTGAGGCGGCAGCGTCACGTTATTCCAACTCAGGCTCAATGCAAAGACATTTCAGCCAGGCAATCAAAACCAACCCATTGCAAGGCCCAAGAGCGTAAAGACGGCTGTAATCTCATCTCCTCCATCTTTCCATCGATGTGCTCAGACACAGCCGAGCCGGTTTAATAAGAAGCAGTAAAAAATGGAAGCATTTGGCTCCAACAAGCAGAAAGACTTCACAGAAAGAGCGATGACATCCTCATGAGCCTCTTCAGTTGACACTTGACTTTCAGATTGCAGCTAGACGAACCACAGCTACAGATTTTACTTGGTCTGATTGCTTTAATTGTTATCGTGGTTCTTAATGGAAGACATTCTTTAAAACATCCAGGCTCTGAATGCGATGATTAGGGTAGCTGCGTAAATACTAGCTGGAGCATGATCGGCTTCAGTGAGGAAGTGCTGCTATCTCTGAATAGAATAGAGGGGGTCTTCCTTTTGTACCGAACATTTGTTTTATCTTTGGTTTACATTTGTGAGTGGAAAATCTACAGACTTCAAAGCTTGGATCCTCACACACACACACACACACACACACACACACACACAGAGACACTCCTGAGGGAGGGGCTGTGTTTTCACTCACCTCTGACATTGTTAAAATTACTTCTGGTTACAACACATTCGAAAATCCCTCATTCCCAGCAACAGAAAGCAAACGTGATAACCTTTGGTGTTTCTTTAGGGAGGCGAGTTGATTTCCCTGCCAACAAAAACACTTCCTATGCACATGGCGCAATTAGAAATGGATGCCTATTCCCTCTGTCTCTTATTTCTTGTGAAGCTCGATCGTGTTGGAGGGGGTAAAGGAAAGTGAAGAAGCTATGTGTTTTAATGTTTAAATGAGAAAGTACCTGTCGGATCAAGTCACATTACTGAACGAGAAAAGCCATTAGCATCTGAAGATTACTTTTCTATTATCACAGGAGGTCCAGGCAAAAACTTCAGCTGAACATTGGTGGCTTGAATCTAGACATCAGCTGAAGCAGCCGGCGGTGACAAGCCTTCCTCAGAGAAAAAAAAAAAGAGAGCTATAACCATCATGCAGATTTCACCAACTGGCTCCAGAAATATAATTTGTGAAGCCTCCAAAGTTCAAACAGCCATTATCTTAGATTCATCTCCGCTGTGACTCGTCTTGCAGTTGCATTCTATCATCTTTGAAAGCAGCCAACGAGTGACAGGAGGTTCTCAGTTCTCCTTCTGTCACAAGCTCTTGGCAGTCATAAAATATACTGCAGAAAGAGTCAAACCACCGTCTGCTTCATGTGGAGCAGATTATAAAATCAGTCTTCAGTTGCCACAGACAAGAAACTGGGTCCATGCAAATCTCCAGAAGCTTTTGTGACACCTTTTCTTTTGTAAATCCTGGGCCCAGGGATGAGATTAGAGCATCTGCATTTGTAGCGAAGTGGGGCAAAAAGTGGCTAGGTGGTGTGCAATCAGAATGTACACACAACTGAGTCAAGCATGTGGCCGCCTTGCAAGAAAGCTTTCTTCGATGCTCGCATGAAGCACTGCAAGTCATTCATTTCCCGCAGACAAAGGCAAGTCCAAAAGAATGTATAATCTCTTCCTTAACAGCTGTGATGGGCCGATGAATTGACTTATGCATGCATTTTCCAACCTGCCTTACAGCTTTTCAATAACCCGCGCTGTATGTCTAATGGGATGGAAATGGGATGCTTTTACAGTAAATAGGTACCGAGAGATTACTCTGCTCCAGCTGTCTGCTGCAGAAGTGAATAGCTTAATAATTACAGTGGTAAGCAGCTTGTCTCTTCCTCCTTTGAATGATTTCCATTCCTGCCAGCCCACCAAATCCCTCCACAGCCAGCCAGCCGCTGCTCTGCTTAACACATATGTGTGACAAATATAAACCAGCATTTTCCTTAAACGTATAGACCGAGTCTGTCTGTCATGGATCTCAGTTTATTTTCCAAATAAAGTCATCAATACATCCCCTGACATCAGGCCTTTTACTCTACTCAGAGTTCCTCCCTGGTGACTGAGCTCCTCGCCCCATCTCTAAGGAAAGTCCAGCCACCCTGCAGAGATTGACTCCGACTTCATCATGACAGACCGCTACATCGAAGGCATCACTGCAGCCGCTGCAACAATCGGTTTGTCAATCTCACGCTCCATCCTTCCCTCGCTCGTGAACAAGACACCAAGATACTTGAACTTCTCCACTTGAGGCAAATAAGAGGGCAGACCACCTTTTTCCCAATCAAGAACCATTTGCTTCACACTCAGCTGCAACCCCCGCCCAATCTGGACCCCCTCCGGGGGGGTCCTGTCCACCCCTGGTGTCCTGCCACCGAGGAACTTGACAACCACCTCAGTGACTTCAGCCCGGGTGATGGACGAGTCCACCTCTGAGACCTAAGCCTCTGCTCCCGTAGAAGACATGGTAACGGGATTGAGGAGATCCTCAAAGTATTTGTTCGACCGTCTGACAATATCTCCAGTCGAGGTCAGCAGCTCTCCGCCTCCTCTCTAAAATCAGTGTTGGCAGTGCACCGCGTTCCCCTCCTGAGGCGCCGGATAGCTCGCTAGAATACTGATATCAGTATTAGCATGCTTGTTTTTTAATTACCAACATTGTCTGGAGACAGAGCTTTCATTCAGACTGGAGTTCGTGGGAAATTAAGAAATGAAAACCAGTATAAAAGTGTGAGAATTTAACGACTCCATTAGTAGGTATGCCCATGGGGAATCGTTTCATATGTGGAAGGAAAACAGGCCATTCTTTTTGTGATTGCAGACCCATTTTCCTTTTGTGTGAGCCCCAGCCATTTGGGGTCATGCTCACAATGAGCATTTCCACACTTGTTTTGCCCTTTCTTTGATCCCTGTTAAAAAAAAAAGACCAGGAGGATTCTTCGTGAGAGAACATTTAAAGGTCAGAAACTAATGTGTGGCCAGCAGGGGTCTCGTGTTGTTTCAGATTCATTTGAGACAAAGTATGCAATGTGATTTTTAAATTATTGAAAAAATAACAATTTAAATTAATTTTGCAAAAGGTTATTTTGTGATCCTCCAAGTCACATGAGCTTCAAGAGAAGATTTCATATTTGTTTCCAAAATTTGAAGAAATCTTGTAAATATTTCGGCAAATGCCTCATCAAATGCATTTTAAGTAATAGTTTTATAGTCTGGATAACACAATCATATACATTGTACATGCATTTTTACATACAATTTCCCATTTTACTCATTAACAATGAAAATGAACATTGTTAAACAGAAATATCTTGGACCATGGCTGACATGACTTTGCCAAAGAATCATCATTCTCTTCAGCGATTAGTTCATTTTTATCTACTACGTATCCAATACAAAGGGGCGATGGTGGCGCAGCGGTTGAGAGTGTCCTATGATCGGGAGGTTGGCGGTTCGATTCCCGGCTCAGGCACATGTGTGCACTGTCGTTGTGTCCACTTCACCCACATTGCCTGGGCTCATGCGCACGCGGCGACCAGCAGCAGACTACAGTTAGACTGTAACTGCTGTAACCAAATTACCCTCCGAGGGACAAATCAATAAAAAGTATTTAGTATTTAGAACCAAGATACGTGATGTAGTATTCAGTATTGAAGTTTGACTTTTTAAATACTAAATTTCTATATGTACAAAAATGTCTTAGCCTAAAGTTTGGTTTAGGCCCTAAACCAACACAAAGTTCCAAATCCAAGTAAAACAGTCAATAGTTCAAGAAAGGATCAACTAAAATCCCATTCCTGTTTAATTGATTTTTTTCCCCACTTTACTGAAGCTCAGTGTTTTCCATCAACATGCTTCCTATCGTGTCTGTGTAGGTTCTCAGTCATCTGGGTCGAGGTAAATTGCGAAGAGCAAAAACGAAGAATCAAACTTGAACAAGTCCAGTTGATTCTTTGTTTTTGCTCTTCATAATGCATCCTATCCCCAAAACAATGACACTCTCCTCTGCTTATTCGTACTGAAATAATCTGTTAGCATCAACAAAAAATGGCAAATAGCTTTTAGTTCATTAATTTATATGTATTTTGGTTATGTTTGTTTCATTATGTCATGTATGCTACAAGCTATGCAGTGCTTCTCAGCTTCTTAATGCTGAAACAACCTTTTACGATCGATTTCTCTCACAAACCTGACAACAACATAGTGTGAGAATCCCGAGATAAAACTCTTCCATGAATCAAACTGTTGATGCAGTCGAGCTCTGAAAAGAAACAACATTCTGTGTAATTATTAGCACCTTTCCACAGTCAATCCCCTGACTCTTGTTTGTGTTATTTGGCATCTCATATCACAGATCTTTATTTTATAGGAAAGCAGAAAAAGCTTCAGGCTGCTTTACTTGTAAGAGTGTCAGAACAATCCCGTGCTTTAACAACTGAGCTGTCATGAAGTTGAGATTTATTTACTCAGAATCTTGTTACACGAACAGCAAGAAAATCTTGTTGCAGGCGAAGCTGCATCAGAAGCAACTCCCACCGTAAAGACGATTTTTACAGCACTTGAGAAAACTCTCACATCACTCTCAGCTGAAAGTAAAAGACTCCCCATGTTTTAACATGACAGTGCTCAAAGCCAGGATCATGAATCAATATCTCTTATCTTGTTGTGAAGACACTAGACGCACCTGCACGGAGCCTTACACCAAATGACAACTATGGAATTAAAATAATAATTAATGATTCTGTGGGGCCAATTTCATAGGCAGACTTCTGTGAATCTACTGGTTAACCTGGAAACACTTAATGCACATGTTCTATAATCTGTTGTCTCTGCTGGATGATGAAGTATCACATACTCAGCTGAGACCTCGGTGTTGGATCCTCCCACAGTAGCATTTGTTGACAATTTGGGGAACAGCCTTCCCTGCCTCAATATAATTAAGGAAGGATTTTCTGCCTCACGGTGATTATATCAGTCTGAAAACAACATTTGTGGCCGAACCCAGTGACAGACCTTACCGGTGCTTTTGAACAGGAGCAAAATCCTGCAGCCAGGTTACAACATCTCCTGGTCGGAGTGAAACCAGGGCAGTAGAGTCTCCTCAGGGTTTTGAGCCATTTATGAATTGATCTGATTCGATTAGATTCAAGTGCTTTCTTTTTCTCTAACTTTTCGGAGGAAGGCAATGCTGGACAAAGATGTTTCTTTTGCAAAAGTTCTGGTAAACATGACATTATTTAAAAGGTTAGGCACCTCAGTCACACACTTTAAATGTTTCTATTTTTTGGCCACAGCTTTCCATGTATGAGAACTCCATCCACCCAATTTCTGGAACTGCTTATCCGATCGCAGGGGGTCTGGGGCCTATCCCAGCTGACACTGGGCGGGAGGTGGGGTTCACCCTGGAGAAGCCGGCAGTTGATCACAGGGCCATATGGAAAGACAAACAAGCATTCACTCCTACGGGAAATTCACCAATTCACCTCGACTGCATGTTTCTGGACTGTTGGGATAAAGCCAGGGACCTGGGAAACCAGGCACACAAGGGTGGGACATATAAACTCCACAAAGAAGGCCCAGGTCCTCAGGTGGATTTGAGCCCAGGCTCTAGGGCACATTGAGCGGCACTTATGAGAATTTTAAAGAAAAATAAATTACACTCTGAGTAAAACTCTGAAAAACTTTGTTGTTCTTCATCCTTGGGAAGCCAATTTCCGCTGAGCTGCAGCTTCCTCTGAATCTTTGCTTTAACACACCTCAACAACACACACCCTAATCAGCCTCTGAAGGCCTCAATAGGGAAAAGGAAGCAGGGAGAGAGAAAAAAACACACCACAGAATCTTAACCATAAACACATTTGAGATGTGAAGGATTGCAAAGATTAAGATTCAACAACAGCGACCTTCCCACCTCTCCGTTCCTGTTAAGCCCATTGGCAGTGGATCCTGGCTTATTCAGCCCCGCCTGCAGCTTCACGGACTGCATGAATTAACAATCACCACGTGGCTATCCCGAGGCAATGCTGTTCTTTGAAAATGTTTACATGGAAGAAAGATACAAGTGCAGTGAGCTCAAAGCTCACAAAATAACACACCTGAAGACAGCCGAGAGCATCTGCTCAGGCGATATGACTTTCTGAGCTGTTACTCAAAGGAGGCACTTGATACTTGATTCGTACACAGACACGCCACAGTGTTTGTCAAGAGGAGTGAGGAATACTTCTTCAACACCTGAACGTCACAAGGAGAGCAAGATAGAATTATATAAGCCAATATAAACAACAAAGGAGGCGTTTATTTATTTTAATAGATTTTAAAATGGCAATTGTAGCTAATGTAATACCTATTATAGTCAAGCATTTTGAAACTGCGTTTGTCTTTTAACATTTGCACTACCGTACTGATTCGCGAGGAGGCCAACGCCATGTTCTGGCCATGCTAATGCTCGTTAATGTTTGCAATTATTGTGTAGAGCTTTTTTTTGAAAAATAAATAAATACAAATATTTGCTGTTAATTGCTCTGATGTTTACAAAAATGATCTTTGCCTTCATCTAAATTGAATATAACTGTGTACCTGAGAATAGCGCAAGTGGAATTTATTTGCCATAATTTTTCCTTTTTGGCAGTAAATTAGATGTTCAGTATTTGTGTCAGGTAATAAATACTGCAGCTTCTGGAGACCAAAAAGTTTAATCGGCTGTTTCCCCAGTTGCTGCAAAAGTGAACAGATTATCCGCAAGGTAGAGAAAGGAAAACATCCACCTCAGCAACTAAAGTCTGGAAGGTGAGCAAGAAAATCTCTGCAGATGTCAACTCTAAAATAGAGCCCATTCATTTTTATTTCGAAAGAAAAACGGGGATAGAATTAATCTCCCTTCCACAGTCCTTATTTCCTGCCGTTTCTCATTATTTGATTGGATCTCTTATTCCTTTCCGTCGCTTTCCGGATACGGTGAGTCTCTCATTAGTTGGGAACTTCCCCTTGTACATTTAACTTTGTGCAAGCAATACATTCCGAATAAGCAATGTGAAAGAAATGTTGCTCATTATATCACATGTTCAGTTTGGTGCTTCTCTGAATGGGATGTGGGAAAAGTACAAAATATCACATGTATCATCAAACGGCTAAACCCGCATCATCATGCGTGACGGCTTGACACAAATCACGCCATCTACTGTTGGTTAATGATGTGCCTGCCACCTCGTAATATGTTAACTGTGTTGCATCTCAACTGGAGGTCTCTTGTTGCAATGTAACGGTTGGCGTGTCATCAGCAGCCACCGTGTCAGAGTGGGCCGGTGAAGTCTTCTAACAGTCATATCCTTTGATCTGCAGCCTAGCGGCAGTTCATTAAACAATTTTTTTTAATCTAACGGTGTTCAACATATCAGGAGTTGAAATCTTGCAGCATTGTTCTGATGGACTCAGATATACCCCAAACAGTGCTTTGTTCTGTAGCGTGAAACACTAATACTAACATCTCTCTAAGGCTCATATCAATAGGTGAGCCTGCTATTTACCACCGTCGACCACGCCCGGGTCATGCGAGAAGAAAATGGGATAACAGCGGGATGTTCCGATTACATTAAGTGGAGTGAATGGATGAAGGACCAATGTTGGTTTAATCATCAAAATCAGACCAGGGATCTAATCTTCTAACCATCATTTGGGAAGATTAAAGGCTTCTCTATGCTGTATTTTCATTATTGTGGTTAATAAAGCGTGTGCTTTTCCATTTATTTACAGTACACTGATGCAAGCACCAATGAATGTCCTTGAGTTGTCGTCTTGCCTCTGTTTCTTTTAATCACATGCAAATCAATATTCCGGTACACCACAGGACTGTTGCTGCTGCTGACAGCCTTGCTGCATTTACGTATACCGGGACTTTCCTCATTCCTGTTGGTAATAGATAGAATTTTCATCCCACATGAGAAGGTTCTAACATGTCAACTAAGATTAAAAAATGCCCCTATGGAATAAAAATTAAACGCAGCCCCCTTTCCTCAATAACTTTACTGATAATAAAATTCAGAAGCTGATCCATTCATTTTTAATCTTTTGTGATTATGAGACCTGCAGCGATGTAGAGTACCCTTAAATCTTAATCTCTTCTCATGGAGATTTGTGGTAAATAAATGATGTGGTCACACAGTCTGCCACACATGGATCATGCTAATGTCATCATTTATCTGTATTCTACTGAGGTACAGCCGGATGGCCTCAAGAAGTGACCTCACATGTAGCATATAAAACATGATTATTTATTGTTATCTGAAGTAAAGTAATAAACATATAACGCTTTTAATTTTCACACAGAAAAGTATTAGTTATTATAGCAGGTGGAGCAGGATGGCATCTGTTTCCATACCACCATACAGCATCACGTGGCTAATTCTAAGGCAAATCATGCCCTGTTTGGATGGGACTAATATTCATTCATCTTCATTTTCCAACCGCTTTGTCCATTATCGGGTGTAGTGAAAGGATGAGAGGCGGGGTACACCCTGGACAAGCCGCCAGTTCGTCGCAGGGCAACACAGAGACAGACAACCAGCCACACACACGGTCAATCTAGTGTCACCAATCTGCATGTTTTTGGAGGTGGGAGGAAGCTGGAGAACCCGGAGATAACCCACGCAGGCACGGGGAGTACATGAAAACTCCTCACAGAAAGGCCACAAGTCGGATTCGAACCTACAACCTCCTCGCTGTGAGGCAACAGCGCTTATCACTGCGCCACCAGGCCGGCCGGCCACGGGACCAATATTGCAGGGGAATTGAGAGCAAAACATATACCGGTACTCTATGCTTCTCATTTTGAAATCACTTCGAACAGAAATGTATGCTTTAGGAAAAGACAGGAAATAGATATGGCTGCATGGAGGAAGAGATATGAGACCCAGATCCTGCATGAAGCAACGGTAATAAAAAAGTTTAACTTGTTCTGATATATTTTGGATGTGGAGTGACTCAGCTCTTGGAGTTGCTTGAGTGGCAATAAGATTTTGGGCTTCTGCAGCAGATGAATATCATTTATCTTTTTCTTTTTTTTCAGTCTGCGAGATATTTTGCCGCTTTCGAAGTGAAACTGGAACTGCAGTGCAACCTAATATGACATTGAAATAAGGATCCAAAGAAAATAATTTTGAGCAATTTGTCTTATAGCGGTGTGCATGATGCCGGAAAAACAGGAGGGACTCCTAGTCCCCGTCAATCCGTGCAAGCAGCCACCCTGCTTGTGTTGGCAGTGTGGCTGCTTTAACCTGTTAACACCTGAGTTAATAACAAAAAAGCATGCGGTCCCATGACACACGTGGTGTTCAAACAGCCTGTGTCATTAGCTGATTGCCAAAAATCAATTGCAGGAACTGTTAGGAGCTCGCCTGAGAACAGCAACAGCAGGGACATTTGTTTGGTATAAATATAGGGCAAGTAGGGCATTTACACAACAGCCCTCAGAATTACCAGTAACAGGAGCGGAAGGCGTAGTAAAAGCAGTCATCATATCACAAAATATCACTTGAGTTTTCTGTTTTCCTGCTGCATCTCATTGCCTTCACACAGTAAGGGAACTGGGTCGGCTTTAAACATAAAATCTAGGTTTGAGAAAATCTGAGTCAGCCTTATTGCCTAGCAATGACTGTAATTAGCTAACAGCTAATAAGACCTTGAGTTCAGATCTTTTGTGACACATATCACTGCCAAGTCAGTAGTTAACACTGTGGTGGCATTGTAGTCGTACACGATCCTTCAGTAAAACTGTTGTAATATAGTACTTTCTCCATGACTATTTAGTGAATTAGAAGTGCAGCTGACCATTTCAGTCGACACAGAAGCTGTAAAAGTGGAACACTGAAAGTTTCATGTAACCATTTACTGGTATAAAGCTTTGTTTCAGTGCATCTGCATCAACCTCACAATCAACTGACTAATAATTTAATCTATAATGTGACATCAAGTCCATTTTCAAATTGTGTCTTTGTGCTAACAAACTCAAAACCAGTGTGAGAATAATCAGCCAGAGAGCAGTTCACTCCCGCTCTTCAGGTGTGATTCTCGAGTATCTTTTCTGGAGGCACCCCTTTGCTGGTGAACGGAGGACAAAGAGTGAAAGAGGTCATTGTGGGCCGGTGGACAAATAGCTGAACCCAAATAGAGCCACAAAATTTCAGAGGATATCAAGAGTACCTCAACAGCATTGCCATGAATGATGTAGAAATTAGTGCCATCACTGTGGCAGTGAACATGGCGGCTGTGCTTCCTACCTCTCAGCTGGTAGTCCACAGAGATTTCTGAGGCGGGCTGCAGCAGAGCCGACCGACGGTAAACCACGTGGACTCTCCCGTGCTCCTCCAGCTCTTGAATGCCTCTCTCCAGTGGCTCGATAAAATATTCTTCTGAGTCAGTACGGATCATCCCAGCCTGCAAGACAATGCCGGGTTACCAGTGCGCTCACACAATAGTGGACCATGCACCAGTGCTGACACAGCAGAGTCTAAATTGATAGCTGTGGGAAAATTACTGGTCAAATAACTGAAGAAAAGGGGTCAAGACAATAATTTCATAATGCTGTGACAGTCTGATCAAGGAAATAATATACACTATGGAAGAGCCCATGCTCAAAGTGAATGCACTTAACTCACATTACTTGCGTTTATACGTTTATATCAACGAAAGGACACCATGAAGTCCTCCATAACAAGCTGCATAAAATATGTGATGATTAAAAGAAGGTAAGGCTCATATAATATTTGTTCTTTACCTTACATGGCCTGCAATATAAAGTCTATTAGGCCCTTTCAGAGTGCTACCGTGACATGCTCTCCCGACTATTCCTTACACCAAATAAGAGCTCCCCAGGCCATCCGACAGCTGCAGATGGTGATCAGAACACTCCACATCATTAGAGGGACATTGAATCAAAATTGCTTTGTTTTTGCTACCTGCCACCACAACATTTCCTGCAATAAGAAGCAAGTCATGCCCAAGGTGTAGAGTGGATATGAGGTGCGGCACTGTCCAGTTAACACAACGGTGTGAAACAATCTGAATTGAAAGGCCATCAAAAGCAAAGTATTCCCTGCAGCAGGTTTCACACGCACGGAGTTAACTGAAGTGTGCACCACATTGAATTGTTTTTTTGCTAAAACTTAAATGTAGTTGCTGTTACAAGACCACCGAATTGTGGAAATGCAACAAAGCGCTAGCAGCAACTCCCATCATGCCTGAATAAGTGAAAAAAACACATGGGTATCAGATGAGACTGGCAGAACTTTAATTTTAAACAGTCATTTATTAGAGAGCATGTTCCCATGGTCAGAAAATGCTGTCAATATGTGCCTGTGTACATACGGCATTATCACAGCACTCCACAGGGACCGTCCCAGCTCTCAGCCAATCCAGCTCCAGTCACCTCACAGGCCTTATCTCGCTCCGGCCTCTTCACTCACACTCTGCTGGGTTCTGCACATATGGCGCGTTAATATCAAAATGCACACTGAACTCAATTCCAGCTCCCACAGTCCCCAATCACTTTAACACGTTCCCCTGCCTTCTTTTACATGAACTCCTGGCTGGAATCCAATTGAAAATCTTGTTCAAGCATTCATGGCAGTTTGAAAAGGTGTGGATGTCTCCCTGTTGGCAACAATAAGCACATTAGCAGGCCAGTCATGTCCAAGTCTGCCTGTAAAATCAAATCAGAAGCGTCCACATGGCTTCAACTTTGAAAAAACTAAAGTTATTACATTGTAGTGCAACTTTCTGACAAATTGTGGTTACAGTGTTGTGTCAATTTGGGTTGTTATATTTGAGAGGGACCAGAATGTCTTGGGGAAAGTATGCCAATCTGGTCATGGTGCTGACAGATGGTCTCATAAATTCTGGATTAATTTTCCTAATGGCTAAAATGTAAAACCTCTGCTTTAAGGGCTCAATCTGAGGAATTTTGAGAAAATTCAATACTAATGGAACATATGATGCATAATAATAACAACTTCACCCTCATAATAATAATTCATTAAAATGTTTTCCTTAGTATATCCCCACCTGTACCTGCAATTGGTGTGTTTTGTAGCCTATGGATAATCCTTTTATATGTAAAGGAGCTCTGCTTCATGGACTCTGCCATATTGCACTGCTCCACATACTTTGTAGACCTTAAATCTTTTGGTGTGTACCTTCAAAAAAAAAAAAAAAACATGATAATGTGACTGACACACACTGGATACACCCTGCTGAGGAAGCTTACACATGTACCCTCTTTATTCATTAAAACAAACTGTGTAGATGTTGCAGGACCTTCACACACTTTGAATAAAACTCGTCAAAACATACAAAACCTGTATTCAAAACACTATTCTATGAAATCTGATTTGTTGTTTCATGTTACTTATTTATCATTTATTCCAGCCCCATCTTCAAATACACAAAGTGAAACAAAAAAATGTGCTTCGCACGGCTACAAGAAAGAAACACGTAAAGTGTTTGTGACAACACAAAAGAAAACAAGAGCAATATCATTCAAACGAAAATAAATGGTGTAAAAAATACTCTGATTTAAATTGCACTTCATATTGGCATCAAAGCTCTACTGCTGGGCTGAATGTGAATCAAAATGCCCAGACGGTCACACACAAACATCTGAATCCTCTTAGATGTTGTTGTTTAGCACTAGTTGCAAAAAATAATAAAAGGCCCGCATTTCTTTCACCACAATATTAGTTCCTGATGTGAAAATTATCACACACTCCAAAAGAAGGCTTTAAGGTCAGTGTTTTGCAACTACAAAGTCTCTTTCTAATTTAGTAAGCCAAATCAGACAGTATATTTTAAATTAATATTTTGTTTTGAGTGCATGAACATGGGATGTTGGTTTGCGGCTCACACGGGTCATAAACAACAATCTGACATTTGTCCTTCTGTTCCCAAACAGATAATAAAGGTGTATAAGACAAGCCAGACATTACTCAGGCAGTTGAATCCCAATAAATCTTTGATCGTTTGTGGCAAGCTGCCAACAAACAGAAAAGTGAATATTGATAAGGGACATTTAATAGTGAGAAATTTGATTCACATTCTAAATAAATCAGTAACTGATAACTATGAGCTAAAGGTTGTCAGAGTCGGAAAAAATCTTGTACAGTGAAAGATTGCAAAACAAGAAAGGTTGTTCCAAAGAGAAGAGCAAAAGTGGATATGAGAAAATATTACAAATTCACCATTTATTGGTTACCTTGTCTTTTTAAGGTAAAGACATGCGCAGCAGGGATTTTCTCTTTGCCTTCTGTGCAATTATTTTCTATTTCCAATACACTGCTATGTGGTAATTCATGTATTTAGTTTTATTATACAGTATTAATCATAATTTCCTCATGTTATATTGCTATACGACAGCCCTCTGAACCTAAAAAAAGACATTATGGACCACGTACCATAGCACTGAATAGCAGTATCACTTCTGCTTCTGGTGGTGAAACAGAATGTTTTCTTATTGTGTAAATTATATGTTGACGATAGTCACAGATAAGTGCCTCATACAATTACACTGATAGGATTTGTCAAAGGTGTTTTTTTCCACATCATGTATGCAAGTCAAGACAAAAGGAAAACATATGAATTAGTAGATGATTAATTTCTGAGATAATTTATTAATATTAATTGTTTCTATTTAGCAAACTTGAATAGAGCATTTTTCAGTTTAGCAGCAAAGCTCTAGTGAGCGATACTGGAAGTACATTTTGGACTGCTAATCTGGGAGTGACACTAATAATAATGATCAGAAAATAATCTTTTTTTAGCAATGGCTTCTCACCATGAGGCATTTCTTAGAGAATAAAAAAACCACACATTGCAAATAAAGCAGCTGACATATCAAAGCTCCTCTGGAGGTGAATATTGGATTTCAAGGCTGCGCAGGCAAAATGATTAATGGACAAAGGAAGTATTTCTGTCAGGTTGTCCAGACAGAAATACTGTCTGTTTGGCTGATTGAGGAGCATAAGATGTAATCAAGATGAAGTGGAGGCAAACAATGTGAGGAGTAATGGTCTAACTGTGATCAACAATGCCCTGCAAGTGTCCACTTATAAAGAAATAAGATTATGATAAAATAATAATGCCCACTTATACCCACTGGGAGAATCTCTCCATGCAGGAGACCATTTGATCCCACCATTTTCAGTGAATGATGCTTTTACATAAAAAAAAAAAAAAAACCATGAAGGCTGAAACTTTTGGGAATGAAAATTAGGCCAGCACAGCAAAGTTTTATTTTATTCAGTCAACATTGGTTGTTCCAGCAATCTTTAAGCCTTTTCATCTCAGCCTGAGAGCACAGCTCGTTATAACAGTAGTTTGCTTTCTGTTAGCACAAAAAAAAAAAGGTTCCCATTGTGTTATATGTGAATATGGAGCCGGTGGCCCAGTGGATAGCGCTATTGCCCCACAGCAAGAAGGTCACAGGTTTGAATCAGACTTGCGGCCTTTCTGTGAGGAGCCTGTATGTTCCCACCCCGCGTGTCTGCTTGGGTTCTTTCCGGGTTCTCCGGCTTCCTCCCGCCACCAAAAGTATATAAAATTAGGTGAATTGGTTACGCTAAATTGCCCATAGGTGTGAATGTGTGTGTGAAATAATTGACTGTATTTGTGTGGCCCTGCAATGAACTGGTGGCTCGTCCAGGGTGTGCCCCGCCTCTCGCCCATTGACTGCTGGGATGGGCTCCAGCACGACCCAGTAATGAAGATCAATTTGATAAGATGGAAGTCACATTTTGACTCCCATGATTGCTGCTAAATAGGCCATAAATCTCTTTCCAAGGGACACACCCAAGCAACATTTTGCCTTGCTTTTTTTTTTTTTTTACTGTACTTTCAATTTCAAAATGTGTAAAGGACCAAATTGTTCAGGCCGTGAACTGCGGAGCCTGGTAAAGTTTCCCTGTGACCCACAAGATGGGTGCTGTAGACAAGATGATTGAGGTCTTCATCAACCCAGCATCTGACCTTGATCTACCCTCTGTGGATTATTGCTAGGAATGGGCCACTCCTGCTTCCCAAGATTCATGCGTTCTGATTTTGAAACACATTCCTGAGATCTCTGATTGATTCCACATAATTCTGATTCTGGTTAAATGCGTCCCAGAAAATCCACCAATAACAAAGTTTGTACAAAAAAGGCTAAATATTTTTTTTAATATGTTTGTGAAATAAAATTGAAAGCTTGAAACTGTAAAAACAGCCACTGCTCTTCGGCCATGAGTCAAAATCTCCTGCAAGCACATTTCTGGGCCTTTAGATAATTTAATGACTTTCACAGCTGCATAATTCCTCATAGGATCACAAAGGCTAGTGAGCTGGTCCATCACACCGTTTGAAAGTTTCTTACAAGTGACAAAAAAAAAGGTAACTGGAAGACATAATTTCAAAATAAAGGAAAACTAAAGAATTTGATTACAGAAACCTTGCAAAAGATCCAGCTACTAGTGTTCAACTGTATTTATTTCTTAAATGGGTTTTAATATTTAGGTAGCATCTGTTCTGGATAGCAACAGGAACAATTAACACTGATCTAGACAAATGTTATGATGTATTCATAGCACCTTTATTTCACTTTTAACAAAATAAAATCGACTTTTCTTGTGTCTCGCTGCTGTAGTTTCCTCCATTAACGGCTACAGACAGTATTTCAATGAAACCAACCCAGTAGAAGGAAGTGGCGTCATTTAAAATGGTAAATAAACTGCAATATTTTACAAATAACAGGAAGCAGAAATCAAACGCACCCACCCAAGCCAGTTCTAACTGAGATGTCTGAGTAGAATTAACTTTCTTCTAAAAGGTCACAAACCCAAATAAAATCAAACACATGCTTCAGCCAGTGATTGAAGACAGTGAAAAAGCTCACATAGCACTGATTGCTTAAAGGTCACACATTAAAACCCTTTTTCCACAAGTTAACGCAGTTCCCAAAATCTCTGCGACCGTCTTTGGTGAAAATAGCAAATGGATGCAGGATAGCGTCCCTCTCTTGTCTCAAACAGCTCCGTCAGAAACTCCTCTGAAAATGAAACCGAAAATAAGTTCATAGCGCACTGCTGCACGCTACCATAGTAACCGGTGAGGTAACTTTTGGGAGCAACATGGCTACCGAGATTCAACTACCGTATTTTCACGACCATGGCGCGCACCTTATTATAAGGCGCAACTTCGCGCAACATCAATGAACGCGTCTATTTTCATACAAAAGGCGCACCGGGTTTTAAGGTGCATTAAGTGAAACAAAACGGTCAGATAAGTCAAACTTTATTCAACTTATTCTCAAGATGAAACTCGCCCGGCGTCGCCTCCCTGTCTTGGTGAATGTGTGTTCGCCTTCTGTCATCCAAAGCTCCCAAGCAGCTCACAGTTTGACGCTGAACGGTTGGAGTTCTTTGGTTAACTCGGAGTTTATCATCATCATCATCCCGGGTTAATCCACCCGGGATGATGATGATGATGAACTCCGAGTTAGTTTGCTTCACTTGGGTTTAGACAGTATCGATGAGATCGGCGCGCACAGTCGCAGATCGCAGGAGATGAGTTGCTGCAGGTCTTCTTGCTTCCTCCACTTCCTCCATTGATTCATTAATGCTGGATTCTCTCGCGGCTGATCTATTCCCGTGTTCTGCTGCGGGACCGACAGCCTCGAGTTGGGAATCCGCTTCGTCAGCATGTCTCTTAACACCGGTACGTATCACTCCGTGAGGCTCCTGACTATAATACTATGTTGAAGGGCAGCACCGGTACGTATCACTCAGCGAGGCTCCTGACTATAATACTATGTTGAAGCGCAGCACCGGTACGTATCCCTCCGTGAGACTCCTGACTATAATACTATGTTGAAGGACAGCACCGGTACGTATCACTCCGCGAGGCTCCTGACCATAATACTATGTTGAAGGACAGCATCGGTACGTATCACTCAGCGAGGCTCCTGACTACGGCAGCCGTAACACTCCGACAGGCCATCTAGCGGTGCGGCTTCATCGCTTACCAAAGTCGTACTGTTACACCCCAAATATCTACCAGTATTCAGTGTCATCCAGTAAAGAGATAATGGCAAGTGTCTGACAGAGAATCTAAACACAACCATCTGAAAATGGATCAACAGTACTGTGTTTCATCAATTTAATATCCCCAACATCAGCAGTGGCCAGGCAGACAGCACTCTTCTGCCAAAAAACACATATGGGATTCAGCTGAAGGGCTCCAGTTTTTCAAAAACAGTCTCTCGTTTAAACCTCTTAAGGAGGTAGGTATGTACGTGCATTCATTTATAAAAAAAAAAAGTTGAGGTCGCATGCTGCAAAGTTGAAAAAGGGTCTGAATTCAGCCAGGACACTGCCACCTTTCACCCTCGGTGTTGTTCAAAGGTGTGTTTGCTTTCAAAAATGTGAGCAAACCTTCGTCATCATTACCTGCCATTTTCATCCCCAGCCATTCAAGGAACTTTAACGTGGAAAAAACACACAAGTTAATTTCTTGTTATTTACAGTGGAGGTGGTGGCATTCCTCCATGGGGAGAACTGCAAACCCTCTTTGTGGATGCCTGACAATAACATGTAGACTCTTAAAACAGATTTCTGCATCGCACAAAAAAATCTTCTCTCATTTATGATTTAATAGCATTTCATTCATCTTTTTTTCCCCTTTATTCTTTTATCTATATTATAAAGTAGAGTGTACGAAATTTACATCGATCTTGCTGCTTTTTTAAAGCAAAGTACAAAGTACAATTTCGGTGAACGCGCAGAGCACAGAAGTGTGAAACAGGCTATACTTTGAGAAACAATCTGAGATTTCACTTTCAATCTTTTTGTGCCAAACAGAGCAAACATTTACTGATGGCTTTGAGGAGGTGGCGAGGATTTAGACTTAAAATAAAACCCCATGCCAGTGAATGGCTCTCAATGTCTGCCTCTAACGACAACAGAAAATGTGGCCTCCTCTTATGTTTATATAGGTCATGATTAAAAAAAATTCAACGCAATAAATATAAATGAAAGCACCCCTGAAGTGCATACTGAAATGAACTCGACTGCTGGGGAGAAAACCTGAAGAAATAGCTTGGCTTTGCATATCTTGGTATGGGCCCCCACCTCAAACCATATTCCCAAACAGCTCTGGGGTCAAGTCTCTGCAACAAGTCCTGCTAAGTAAACAAGGAACATTAAGAACTATTAGTGAATAAAACTCTTGTGCCTCACCACACTTCAGTGCAAAGAGGAACTGGCCTGCTTTCTTTTTTTAAATCATGCATTTTCCCCTCTGCAGCAGCTCCAAATATCTCAGGAGCTGTGCATGTCCAGAATGCTCTGTTATGTCTCAAAGGCCATAAGTGTAGGCCAGGGATCATGCATAGCTTTTAGCGAAACATTAGCATATCGTATTTGCTCATTTTGAAACCTTCATGAATCTCAGCTTTGTAAATATTTCCAAAGGGAGCCTTGCTCGTAGGAGTTGCAAGGAGGAGGTGTTGGACTGACAGCGAACGGGAGTGTTTCGGTTCTTTCAACAGGAAGCCCTTTTTCTCTGTTTACACTTGAGTGTCCCACACGCTGCAGACACTGTAGTGCCTCACCCTTTTTGGCTGACAGAGCTGATTATGCAACATGAGACATGTTGTAAAAAAAAAAAGAAAAGTTTAGCACAGCTGCTGACCAAGTACAGGTTAGTATCAACAGCTGGATGTCGATGCGGTTCTGATGTCAGTTCTGGCCGCATCGGTCAGTTGATTCAATGGTCTATCTGCTCTGGACCTCTCCTCGGAAACTCTCCATCATGCAGCTTGGGCTGAGAGGTCTTTGTGGCGGCAGGAGCTCAGTCCAAAAGGACTTGGCTTGGGAACCAGAGCGTGAGTGCGAGACCAGCTTCAGGTGAGTGGAGGGTTCAGGACCAGCATGGACCAAGAAGCCTGAAGTGTGCGCTGGTGGTTGGAGAGATGCAGGTTTGCCTCCTGAGCATTGCTGAGGTGCCCTTGAGCAAGGCACTGAACCCCAGAGGTTGCTCTCTGGGTGCTGCTATGTGGCTTTCCCTCCACTTGATCATCTCTCTATAAAATTGCAAGTCAAGGATGAATAAGAATTTCCCCTTCAGGATAAATAAAGGGAACTTTCTTCTTCTTCTTCTGTTCAATAAGGTAAAAGCAGGTACTTCATGGCACAGAGTTGCTTGTACTTCACTTTACAGCTGACAGTGTGCTTGAGGGCAAATGTTCCATGATCAAAATGGTTGGAGGGCAGCAAGTCAAACTAATGTCCATGCTAATATTGGATAGTAATGGAATGGCAATAAGAGATATAAAGATATTCTTATCTTTTTCACTGCGGTAGGGCGATGGTGGTGCAGTGGTTGAGAGGGTGGTCCTATGATCGAGAGGTTGGCGGTTCAATTCCCGGTTCAGGCACGGGCACAGCTCGAATAAATGACTAGAGTATTACAGGTACTTAGATTGTTTTCAGTCAAAACCATCTTCGTAATTCTCCAAAGGGATTCTATATTACTCAAAAGACTGCTTCTGTGAAAGATCACTGAGGACATAACCTTCATGTGAGCAAAGGCCATAAATCAAATAAAGGCATTATGCATTACGTAAATAAGTGTCCTCATGCATCTGACTTTGTGCAATGGAAACACTCAAAAAATATGGCTTTAAATACTGTCTAATTAAAATGTTCAGAATAATTTGAAGTCTTAACCAATATGACAAAAAACAAAAACAAAACAAGAACGTCGGGAATTACTGAAGTATCTGCTTGATTTACTCAAGTATCTGCTTGCAAACAAGTCTGAATGTCATGTGACCCTGACAAATGCATCTCTGCCTCATTTACAAGCAGACAGAAAACAGAGCTGAGCACTGATAAGTTTCATCATTTATTGATCCAGTTTTCTCAAAAATAAAACCCCCTGTAACATGGAGGCCGTCTCCCACTCAGGCCAGTAAAGCGCCCTAACTTCACCCCCCACAGTGATGCTGCTGTTGCTGCAGAAAAGGACGTACCTGCCTCATTAAACATTTTGCAGTCATGCTGCCTGCTCCAGCAAATTCTTGTAGGCAACAGCCTGGCTATAATTAAGAGACAGTTAAACACACACCTAGCAGGGCTAAGGCTACCACTTCAGATCAAAGACCGCTGGCTCCCAACAGCAGGCTTTAAAATAAATAAATAAATAAATACCAGCAACCACTAGTTTGGTGAGCTTTTGATCTTGAGTCATATAATCATGCGTGCTCTGAGAATATTAGAAAATATAACCATGTTCTGTAGTAGATCAACCAGAAGACCGAACAGCACAGGCAGAAATGATAGAATAATTCATGTTATCATGTTTGATTATTTAGTTATTTACTTATTGGTACTCATTGAATTTTGCACCCAAAATACCCCTGAAGGAGGAGATTGTTATTCTAGCTCCAATTTCATGCCCCAGTTTTTTTTTTTTATTATTATTATTTATTTATTACTTTGCACGACTTCAATTTATTTTATGTCCCAAAGCACTGTGTCTTAACATTAAATTAAGTTGTCTTGTCTTGTTACATTCTCATTTTATGCTTTCTTATCCAAAATGTGTAGCTTATCATTAAATGGGGCACTAATGCCTCACCGTAAAAGACTTCCTGTTGTGATGTTGACCTTTCAGAACAAACATGCTTCCATTGATAGAAAGTGAAAATGAACAGAGAATAACAAAAAGCTTTTGACTATGTGCACAGTCAATCTGCACACGGATAAACATAAAATGTATAATTATTTTTAATATTAAATCAAGTAATTATCTGAAGCAATTGTGCTAAATTTAACACTAGATTAGCATTTGTTTTAGCACAATAACAAGCAGGTCAGGTTACACTGACCGAGATTTTATTTCAGAGCTTTCTTTTTATATCTTTTTACAATCCAACAGATCATTTCCTGTTGTCCTGTTGGGATGTTGACAGCTTAAACAAATGCTTCCGGCAGTAGACGGTGCAGAGAAAAAATGGCCATAAGATTCTGATTTCGTATGCGACGTAAAAGCAAAAAACAAAACAGTTTTTGCAAGGTTTAAAGGAACAATTTAAAGGAACAACTTCTGAGAGGAGCTCAGGCTGCAGTGTGATATCACACAGTGTTGTATGCAGCCGTCTTTTCAAATCCACCCTCCAAACGGGCAGTGACGGACCCTTTGATGGCTGTTGGCGTCTTCAAAGTGACATCCGGCCACAACAGTATTTATAAGAAGGACTCCAACATCCTGTGCGGCCCCCTCTCAGTCTCCTGTGAGCTGCAACTATAAATGTCTTGGAAAGACTGAATCTGTCCAAGTGATGAACTGCTTCCTACTCCAACTAAGGGAAATGGCTACAGGTAAAACCTCCAGAGCAGAGGAGTGACTTCAAGGCCATTATCTTTTTTTTTCCCAAAATTGGTTTAAAATGCCAATGTATTACTGTCCCCTTATTTTTAATCACATTGAAGAGTTCATTGCTCAATTCAGCAAGAATAAAGTACAAACACAAGGGACTGAATGCGGATTAGATGTTCATTCCACATTATCTAGATCCTGAACACACGACTCTTACCATCAAAAGGTGACCCATGATGATGTTGACCGATCCGGACCCGGACACAACTATCAACTATCGAGCAGAACATCCTGAACTATAAATGATGTTTGATCATACGTCTCCAATTCGGTTTCTCAATCCTGTCCTACAGACCCTCTTGGCCTGCATGTTTCACGTGTTTTCGAAGCACAACTACTGAATTAAATAACATTCATTTCCAAAACCATAAAAGCAGTGGACTACAGGGAAAGAAGGAAAAGACATGCACAGCTGCTAGCTTCTGAGCAGCTTGGCCACTCGCCCCGCCAGTAGTCACCATGTCAGCATGACATTCCAATTAATTTTGCTTTGTCACTTTCTGGTGGGATCCAGCCTTCATGAGCTTTTGCTGTGTGGATAGCTGGCTCGCTCTTTGGAAAGACTGGATTTAAGCACCTCCTCCACCCACGCTCACGCGTCAGCCATGTCTCACTTATATAAAGCATTTTTTTAAGACGTCTAGTGCATTTTTGACAATACAAAACATAAATGCATGGTTGATGCACAATAAAGCTGCAAAAAATAGATGTATTTATCAACATTTTATAAATCTAGAGCAGAAGGACCCCAAAGAATTCCCGGGGATTTGGCCAAAGACTGGAAAGCAATACACAGGAACGTTGTGAATATTGAGGAGCTGCAGTGTTTAGTCGTAGGTACTTAAAATGTACCTGAAACTTTCCCTTTGGTCCATTCACTGGGGAGTGGGGTGGGGTGGGGGGGGGGGGTTCTTTTTCTTAACCTACCGTGACTGGTAAGATAGACCAGAAACCCACACAATATTAAGGACAACTGCATACAACTTAGCTGCTTCTTTGCTGGCTACACTATGAAATGACTGAGAACGTACTTTGGTGTCACATGAGCACCATGATGCAATGACTGTGGTCTGGAGTGCAGACAATTAACGTGTGACTGGAATGGCAGAAAAATTCAATTGAAGGCAAAACACTCAGGAAACTTAATTAAAAGAACCATAAACATTGAAATGTTTTGTAAGACGTCCTCTATGGAGCTCTGGCTAGGTCACAAAATACAAATATATTGTTGTTTTTTTTACTTTTTTTAGTTATTCATCTGCTGGAGGAATAATGTGGGATGACGATTCAAGATGAGCGGTTTACCAGGAAGTTCCAGAGCCTGTTTCATGGGATATTTAAAGACAGGAAAAGGCTTGTTTACTACTTCGTGAATCATTTGGAGCGATGCCACGTTTCTCATGCCTCCCTCAGTCCAAAGGTACTCGTGCCTGGGAAAAAAATATTGACTTTTTTGGGGGGATTTAGATTCAGAAGATATCATTCTTGTTAAGATTGAGGAAGAAGAAAAGGGTCACTTTATTTTTGTCTGGATCTTATTAAACACTTTCAATGTAAATTATGATATGAGCTTCGTTAAGAACTTCCTTAATTCATCTTCTGAACCGTTTAGTCTGCTACCGGTTCGCGGGTTGTGCTGGAGCCTATCACAGCAGTCTACAGGCGAGAGGCGGGGTACACTCTATCAGACAGACAATCATTCACACACACACTCATGGACAATTTAGTGTAACCAATTCACCTAATTTCCATGTTTTTGGTGGTGGGGGGAAGCTGGAGAACCCGGAGAGAACCCGCACAGAAACTGGGAGAACGTGCAAACTCCCCACAGGAAAACCCCAAGTCAGATTCGAACCTGTGACCTTCATGCTGTGAGGGAACAGCGCTATCACTGCGCCACTGTGCTGCCTCGAAATAGCAATTCATTTGTAAAATCATTTTAATTCTGTCTCCAGAGGGGCTAGATGCATTTAGTCTCAATTTTATGGACAGAAAATGTACATTTTAATTGAAATGACTTATTATTCTTTAGACACATTTAGAAAATGATTATGTAATACTTATTTGTTTTCTTTTTATATTTTTATCAATGCCATTACATTACAGTAGCAAAAACATCTGACTACTGATTTATCTTTTCAGATCATATTCAAGCACCTGCAAACATTAATGAGTTAATATTATACATTTGTGTAACCCTCCACTGACCAACGGCACAATCAAAACCCAACAAAGGATCCTTCTCTACATGCACTTTCTAGCACAGAGAAAATAAAGCACATCCTTGACACTTCTTTCAAGTAATCCTGAAGAGAAATTCTTCCTTTTCATGTGATGAAGGCCTGGCTGAGTTTGATTTTGCATAAAGTTATAAAAAAAAATTATACATTTACAAATCCACAACCAATGCAATCTGAAAGCCCACTGGTCTAGCACAGCGGCAATGAAAGAGTCGATATCAAATGAATGACATTGAAGATATTTGATTAAAGGCTGGTGTTATTTTATGTTTTTATAATTCACAAACATTACTCAGAAGAAATTAAAATCAACCATGACTTTCAACTTGCTGATGAGGGTTGTCTGTTGTGTCACGTGCTTGTGTTTTCACATTTCAGTTCAGCATTTCCTGTTTTACTTTGTTGCTCATTACAGACTACTTCCTGTCAAACCCAAGTTTCACCTGTTTCTTAATTTCATTCCTTTTCTTTGCACATGCATCCCTACACTATGTACCAGATAATTTTTGTCATTGCTACAAGTCATTTTTGTCAAACTGGAGAAACCGTCCCTGAACCGTCCCTGAACAGAAGAGGAGGATTAAGACACCATCTAACAGCAACATACAATGCCATATTGACTTCTGACCCCAAAATCCACAACCCCCAGCGACACTTGGGTGCAGCTCAAGAAAACAGCTCACCTGAGGGTGGGCGGGACAATGACTACTTTATGAATGTCAATGACTCTAATCGACACTTATTGTCCTGGTGGTTTCTGTCCTTTGTTTGTTTTCTGGTCCAACAGATGCATAAGCATCTAAAATCTCTACCTGTCATTTAGAACTGAAGAAGTCTCTGGGATGAGGTGAAACATCTTCAACCAAACATGAACAATCCAGTTGATGCTTTTTTTTATCTTCTTGACCTGCATGACTGAGAATCTACACTGACGTACTTTATTCTGTTCCCTCAGCCTGTAAACTTCTTTTCCATTAATGTCTTGAATCTGAATGTCTATCATGAGGTATGAAATACAGCACATCGTTTGTGTTGTGATGCCTTCAAAGTGAACGCCAAAGAAGTTCAGAAGGTCTTCGGCTTCATTTTAGCCTATCCCTTGATTGCAAGGATGTTCCGTCAACTCCTGGGAATTTCTGGAGCAGGTCATTCCCCAATTGCTGCTCAAGTGTTTTACGGGTGGCGATGGGGAACATGGGACTGCAAACTTTGGTTGAGCACAAAGGGAACTTGTGTTTTATGTTTGTCTGTCTGCCTGCCTAAAGAATATCTGCATGAACAACGTGTTGTAAAAATGCTGAATGCTGACGCAAAGAAAGGATCAGCTCGGGAGTTATAGACATCTTGTGTCCACTCATGTCAGACAATAAGGTCATGAAACGTTTGTAATGACAAATGCGATGCCAGAGAGGTTAGGAGAGTAAGGAGCTTTATGGTTGAGGAAGACTTACCAGTCCATCGCAGTTGTTTATGGCAACCGTGGCCCCAGGGACATCAGTAATGTCACCAACAAAGGTGCAATCTGTCGTTAAAAGCTCACGGCGCAGTGTCGTCTCCATCCCAGTATTGGGTTCAGTCCAGTTGACGCCTGCACCGGCATCAACACTGACATTCCTGAAGCCTTCAATGTCATCGTGCCACTCCACTATCGCACTTGGCGCCACCAGCCTGTTGTTTGGGCGCAAGCGGAGGTGGAACTCTTTCCCAAAGGCAGTGATGTTGAAAAAAAGTTTATGTTCGGGGTCTTCAGACGGAAGCACCTCCCTCTTAACGCGTCGTTTGTGATTGGCAGAGATCAGGTGTGACAGGTAGTGACCATGAGCGTCTGTGCTGAATGGAGTCACTAATCCATATTCCTTCAGTCGGCTCCTCAGATGGTCTGAAAAACAACAATGAGGATGAGAGCTTTTTTTCTTTCCGGACAACAAGAAGCAGTAATAAAAAAATAAAATAAATACAAATGCAATACTACACATTTTTTCAGTCCCATTTTATTCCAAATTTAAAGTGGTGTGGATGTAATCCTCTGAACCCTGTAGCTCTATGCACCAAAGCACCACAGGTCTGTGCTTGTATTTTGAATAAATATGTAAATGTCCATCACAAGCATCTAGAGTGAGAAAAAATGTCTTTAAATATCTGTCTGAACAACAGTTCCACACCCAATGCATTTGAATTTACAATCACAAAACTGGAGTGAGGGGATAATTGCTGTTTGGTGTGAATAAACTAATATTGCTAATGCATAATATTTACTTACCCATTTTTGTAAACAGATTAACTGAGAAATCATTTCAGGGTAAAAAGGTAACATCAAATCACAGTCATCATTTAAAGTATTCAAAAGATTTAATTTTCCTTGGAGGCATACTGTAGTTGTAAAGCTACAAAGGTTTGTTTCTCCGTCATAAAAGCTAAACCAGAAATTTAGTGCAACTGTACACACAAGTACAGTCTGCAAGGTATTTTATTTTTATATGAGTGTGTAATATTATTAGCGTTTGACATTTATTTAAGCTCTACTCCGCATCGCATCTTTTTAGAATCAGTGTTATATGTTCTGTCAATCAGTTGGTCATTGAAAGGAATAAAGAGGACAACAGAGAAGAATAAGCATCATCTCGGAATAACAAAACCTTGTAATTATCTTGTAGGTTTTGACCAAAAAAACATTTAAACTGGTGGCTCTGGTTAAACTAATTACACGTCTGAGGAAATGTCAAATGGCTACAAACCACAGTGTGCTCACGCTGATAAAACGTAAAGCATGCAGAGATCATTCATCCAACCCCGAGTCCCTTGATCACGTTGACTTTTGTAACGCAGAAAAGGAAACAGCCGGTGCTTCTGTCTGACCTTCAAAATGAGAAACCGCAGGCATGTGTCCAGTACCAACACACAACACACCAAAGGATTTCTTTACTAGGTGAATACCTCATGGGTAACACGTTTACCCTTTCTGTAAACATGAATGACACACAGTGGTTTGATACCGATACGTGAAAAGGCTGTCAAACATGTGCAGGACTGATCACATACCTCTCCCCTGTTTGATTTTTTTTTTTGCAATAATAGTGCTGTGAAAAACGTTCAAGGGGGAAAAACAAAAGTATAGAATCTAAAGGGAGTCCACTTAGGAAGACACATAAGGAGTATTTAAAGAGTGAGCCTCACTGCTTAATCTGCAGGAAGTACAGGGTAGAATAAGAATAAGAGTCACTCTGATGAAAGGAAGAAAAATATGTCTCTTTCATTCATTTTCTTGACCGCTTTATCCGAAATCCAGGTCGCGGGTGTTGCTTGAGCCTTTCCCAACAGTCTATGGGTGAGCGGTGGATCTCCAGATTCCTTCCACCACCAAAAGCCCGCAGCTTTGGTGAAATGGATTCACTAAATTGTCCAGATGTGTGTGTGTGTGCGTGTGTCTATGTGTGGACCTGCAATGAGCTGGCGACTTGTTCAGGGATTTCTCTATTGTAGTTTATTCAGCCTTAAACTCAGGTGCATTTTGAGCTTTTCTCAAGCATATAACATAATTACTTGTCATTTTAGTTATAATCCTTTAGGGATAAAACCTCACTTTGATACTGGTGAGTAACACTTTCAATACAATAGCTAATTAATGATTGTTCATCTCGCCATTATGTCTCTAAAGTATTTTTGGTAGTAGCAGAGTAATTCATTCCCACGTTGGATTTCAATCACTTGCATCGCTCAAATCCTGTCCCAGTTCCAATTTTGTTTCGCAAACTTCCATTAAAGCTGGACTAAAAGCTAAAGCTGTACTTCTGGTGTCGCTCAGATTAAGTAACTGCATGCTCAATGAGTGGATGTGGCATTAAGCCACACATGCTGTTGGCATGGTAACCCGGTTTTGGCAAATGCCAAAACACACACGCAGAAACACACGTGCGTGTTAGGCGTGCTGACCCTCCAACACGACACCAAGGACAGCAATACAGACAAACCCAAAGGTCCGGCAGCCTCTCATTGGAAATAACAGAGTGACTTAACGTTGTGTTCATGCAGGACCTGATTGTGAGTAGAAGACTGAATATGTTATGTCATCCACCAACACAAACAGATTTAGACAAGTGAAAGGAATATTTACTTTGAACAGTCTTCTGTAGGCTTAGAATTGTGATGCCATGTGGGAGGTATGCTCCTGAAGGGATATGCAAGTTTAACTTAAGCCCCAAATAGTGAACAATGAGTAGAATGAAATGAATGAAAAGGAAAAGTCGACTTTCCGAGGAAACAATTGGCTGAAAGAGCTGGAATCCCCCCCTTCACTGTTCAATATCATGTTATCATATGATGATATCAGTTGGAGCCATGTTCCTCGTCATTTAGAGCAAAAGCTGATTCATGTTAATCTGCAAGGGGTGAGATCTGGCAGCATTTAGAGTCGAGACTTTTGGTTATTCTAAAAGGTCATCCAATTGAAGGCACATATTTCAGTGTGCCTTAGAAAGAAAGAAAAGGCCTGCACACTTTCAAAGCTCCTTTCAAAATCTCTCTCTCATTTTTATTTTAAAAATCTATTACGCAAATGACACTTTCTGTCAAGGTAAAACCACAAGAAGAGAAAAGTTTAAAGGGAAGCGTTACACCAGTGACTTCTGCAGTCACTGACGTATTAAAACTGAACATTAAACAATGAAGAGAGCCTATTAGAATAAAAGACGGCTTATAGAAGACCTGTTGCGGGAGATGTTGAGCGCCTTCACCCTGCGAATAATATAATTACAGTGCAAATAGTAGCATAGTGATTTAAGATTCGTTAATCTTACCATTACTTTCACCGCAGTGTCATTCTCGGGGATCATGCAACAGTGAAAATGTAAAACGAGTGCATACAAGTGGTTCTTGGATGAGCAGAAGAAAAGTCAAAGGTGAAACGAGAAGCCACATTAAATGGGAGATTTTACGGTTTTACAATTCTGATAATGGTCCAAGCAAAGCAAAAAAAGTGGCAAATTACAGATCACAAAACCAAATGGTTGCTGCCATCTCGCCGTTTGAGGTCCCCCGGGTCGACAGCGGCTGGTGCAAAAGGATCCAGCGTGGACACTGTTGCAGCTCACTTGTGGCTTAACCCCAGAATGGATAACAGATGTGTAGCATTTAGAA